>NW_009223398.1:0-23253 GCF_000690835.1 Fulmarus glacialis | reverse complement strand
ATGCCCAGCCAGTTCCCAAGCAGTGGTTGCCACCCCACGGCCAGCTTCCCCCAGTTAATATACTGAGCATGACGTTATATGGTATGGAATACCCTGTTGGCCAGTTTGGGTCAGCTGTGCTGGGTGTGCCCCCTCCCAGCTGGGCAGGGCTTGAGAAGCTGAAAAGTCCTTGACTAGTGTAAGCACTACTTAGCAACAACTAAAGCATCAGTGTGCTATCAACATTATTCTCATACTAAATCCAAAACACAGGACTATACCAGCTACTAGGAAGAAAAGTAACTCTATCCCAGCCAAAGTCAGGACAGCTGTGGAAAAACTGAAGCTGCTTAGCTTAGGTTCATGTAGACTTTTGAGGAAACTAGAACAGAATGGATCTGTTCTTTTGTATAAGTATCTTACTTGTGCTCCTGATAACAGGCAGTGCTGGGTCCTCAGTTCAAGGCTTGGAATTCTGGTCTGACTGAGACCACACACTGGCCTTAGAAGGCGGTGACTCTGGTTACCTTACAATGGCACCACCTCTATGCTACCTGAAACAGGAGTTACGTTGATGAAAGACTGCATGTAAATGCATCCAGGAACTGTCTCTGAGCTGGTTTGGATCATGTCAGAATCAACTTTGGGGAGGAGGTTAGGAATGAAGAGATTAATTCCTCCTCAGGGGAATATCTGAAGCTATTGCTAGGACTTAGTACCATGAAAGGAACTTCCCATGTGAGCAACTGCCTGGTGAATTTAGTATATACTTGATTCCTGTGCCTGCAAGTATATGAAACCATAGAACAGCAGTATTATAGGCTGCTCACTGCTTTCACATCTAGGCTCAGAGGTGCATACAGTGTTTGTGCAGGCTGTCTTCGTTCATCAGGGAAAGAATAGGAAAGCATTGACAAGCATCCCTCTGTGAGTGTATAGAGTTAATCTATAGCACCAGTCTCTGGCTGATGTTTCTTTCCATTTTCTTTGTCAGGTCGCAGGCTGTACCAGGATGGAGCCCTGAAGCTGCTTGGCCGCCTTTCCCTTCTCTCTGAAGATGTCCTATTGCTGGCAAATGGCTTACCAAATCCTTTTTGTTCATCTGATCATCTCTGCCTGCTGGCTAGCTTTGGCTTGGAGATCTCCAGCCTCAGAGAGGGTTAGTGTTGGTTCCCTTTCCCTAAAGAAAAGCTGTTCTGAATACAGCAGTTGAGGCTCTGGATTGCACAACCTGCTTGCAAGAAAACACTTTTCCTTGTCATGCCCTAAAAATCCCTTTCTCCCCTCACACCCTCACAAAAAGCAAGGGTGGGAGAGTTGGAGCACTTTTTGCATTGGTATTTTGTGGGTCTCTGCAAACCTGAGCTCTGTTCCCAGTGGGCTTCCAGTTGTATTCAGGCATTACCATCTCATAAAGGGATCCTTGTTCCACTGCTTTATTTAGCAGATGTTTTAGTGCAGTGGCAACCAACACTGTGTGAGAACTTCAAGGAGCTGGGAAAGAGGGGCAATGCTGCCCGCTTCTGGTTAGTTAATTGCTACCAAGGAGCAGGGGATGTATACACCAATATTCTTTCACACCAAAACAATGGTTCTTTTAATTTCTCAGTGATAGTTTATGAAGTATGGTCCTTCCAGGACTAGTTGTCATGTTGCCTTTGAGAGTGTTGGCTCTGCTCTTGGAAATGGCTTTTACTTAATAATGTGTAAGGGCTGCCTTGCTGGCAGAAGGGTTTATGTAGTTGAACAGTTTCTACAAGAAGCTGCCTACTGTGACTAATGGACCAGGGAATGGAATTGCCAGGAATGGAGCCAGGGGTTCTACACAGCTACCTGCAGGAGCTCTAGAACTGCAACAAAAGCCTAGAGGCCTTGGGGAAGGCTCCCTTCCTTTCTAGCAGTCTCAGAACGGCACCTAGTTTGGCATTTGTAGGAAAAATATTTACGATCCTCCCAGTGAATATCAGGTGGAAAAAAATTGTCCTATAAGGCATGACAACCCCAGGAGGCTATAGCTCTGGGAGGTCCCAAAAGAGAGATGAAAATGGAAGGCATGTGAGAGACAGCAGAGCCATCAGATGGAAGAGCTGATACTTGTCACTTGCCCTACTCTTTCTCTGTGCCCTCCCTATTCCATTCAGCCTGCCAGGGGTCAGATAGCCAACCTGTAGCATTCTCCTGTGCCAGGCTGAAGTTCATGCTACTGCCTTCTGGAGCCAGCCACGTTTAGGTAGGTAGAAACTGTAGGACTGACTCCTGTCTCTCGGCAGGCATTGGGAGGGAGGGGAAGGCTGTGTAATTTGGAGCCAGATTGTCAATCGCTTGGATCCCAGTGTACCTTTGGTGTCCTATCAGTGTACTTTTGTCAGCAGTGGCTTGGCCAGTACAAAAACAATAGAACTGTACCTGTTTCTGGGGCAGATTCCCCAGTTCAGCCTGACATTTGGTGCTCAGTTTTTCCATGAGAAATGAGAGCAATATTGGCAGAAACATTATCAATATTCTGTTCCAAATGAGGCAGGGAAATCTGGTCCCACCTCAGGTTTTTGTGGGAAGGTACGAGGAGACTTGAAATACTGTTCTCTCTTCCTGGGTTTTATTGGGGGACTTTCATATTTGAAATGTTACTTTCTTTATTAAAAAATAAAATTTTTCTAATCTAAGGAAAAAACACAAAGTAACTGCAGCACCTTGTGCTCCTGGCAGCTGAACCCTCTGAGGACTTGCTCAACAAGGCTTTGCTGCCTGG
The DNA here is from genome assembly GCF_000690835.1 of Fulmarus glacialis. Classification (NCBI taxonomy): domain Eukaryota; kingdom Metazoa; phylum Chordata; class Aves; order Procellariiformes; family Procellariidae; genus Fulmarus; species Fulmarus glacialis. The sequence continues at coordinate 20,525 of NW_009223398.1, read as the reverse complement.
GATGTGAAAGAGGAGAGGACAAATCAGCTACGCAAGATAGCAGTAATGAGGGTTGAAGAGAGGGAAGAAGTGGGCCTAGCTGTTGTCTCCCAGCATATCCCCAAGTCCCAGAGGTGGTTTATTTGGCATTGGGCATGTCTTGCAAAATGGTTTGCATTCAGGAACCCTTCCCTTCCTCCCAAAGAAAGCAAGTACTGCTGATCTTTTACAGCTCACTTCTGTAAACTGTACAGAAAAAAGGGGCGTGGGAGGGGATTGTGTTCTATGCCCATATGATTGTCTAAGGACTGCATATTCCCTTCTTGCCCCTGCCAGATGGTGTGGTATTTGGCGTGGTGATGTGTGGATGGCTTTTGCTAGCCCAGTTGGGATAACACGTAGGAGTCTGTATAAGTGAACAGCAGTCTGGGGGTGAATAAGTTTGCAGCTTTGTTTGCCCTTAGTTTCATGGTTCTGGCATGGCACTGGTGTTTGTACATGGGGAGAGATGCAAAGGTTGTATTTCTATGGCTCTGTTTATCTGACAGTTGCACTAATTTCTACAAGTACTCTTATTCTGATTTTGTAATTGGTTGTATTTGTAAAGGGAGGGGAGGAAAGGGAAATCAGTGAACCAAGAGCTTTATTTTCTGCTAGGCTTGAAAAGAGATTGCCAGAAAGCAGCCTGGTTGCAGATAACTCCCACTAGCTGGTAACATTGTAATAGGAAACTTGGAAGACACTAAAGGTTTAAAAACAACCAACAAAAAGCAAAACAAAAAACACTGTGACACATAGGGTTGGCACTTACAACTTTGGCTATCTGCTTCAGTTTTAATTGCTGGCTAGCTCTGATGGTCAGTTGATGAGGTGTGTTTGTGTGAAAGCAGCCTTCCTGCCCCACCTATTGAGGCCCGTGAGGTGTGCACAGTACATCATCAGATGAACTGGTTGCCCCTGCACTGGCCGAAGCACCCTGCCAATCCTGTGATGTAACTGAGGCATAGGAGCTGTGCTTCAACATTTTATTTAAACCAAAGACTTGACTTTTCTTTTGGGTAACTTGCATGAAGCCATCTCTCAGGGAGGTTTTAAGGTTCCAGCTGTATTTTGTTGGAAAATCTAATGTTCCACAGGTCAAGCTAATGCTTTTTCTCCTGATATGTGAAATAATATGGTATGAACTTGGAATGGTTAAGTTGTTGAACACTGGATATGGAGTCATGTGCTGAGAAACCCCAGGACAATGCCTGCAAGTCCTCTGATTCTTCTTTCTGAAGGTGAGAAAGCTCCCAGAGGGACCTGCAGCTCCTGAAGTCCTGGCGCACACATGCTTCCTTGGGCATTCATAGGTGAAACTATTGCAGAAATGCAGGACCATTGCTAGTGACTGCATACAGACACAGAAAGGCAGAGTTGAAGAGTTGATCGCTGTGGTTGTTTTGACCACTGTCCCTGAAGCTCTGCTATAGACCCCTACAGACTTGGCCTGTTTCAGGGAAGAAAAACCAAAAACCCCTGTGTTCTAGAGCAATTCGGAGTTAACATCAAATGGATCTGGAGACTTGTGAATGCCTCTGGCTGTGGAGGTCTATAGAAGTCTGGAGTGGGTGGAAAGAGTCCCTACCTCTAAAATAGCAACTAGTATATAGTTGTAGGGAGAAAATAATGTGTTCTGTGATGTTTTAAGACGAGCAAACAGTGAGATAAGAGGCTGTGGTAATGAGCAACTCGTGGTGGGATGCAGAACTAAGATTCCAGATGCAGCTCTTAACACTGTTTCCTGACCTAAATGCATGACTAGTTGTCATTAGCACAGCTTTCTGATGAATTACAGAGGGGTCTGTAAATGGTTATGAAAGTGGAACAACAGGAATATCTCCTATACTCAGAAAGGGAAGGTATCATAGAGGTAGGATCATCTACATCATCTTAGTAGTGATGTAGAGCTCAGGGAGACTGGTACCTAGGGGAAGGGGTGCCAGAGACCACTGGCAGTGTGTATACATACCCTGTTGTAAGTCTCTTAAGCTGCAGGAGCATGCAGCTGTAGAGGCAAATGCATATTTGATGAAGTGTCTTTGCTAGAAAAACAGCTTAGATTGCACCACAGCTGCAAGGCTGTATTTAGTTATGCTATTAAGATAGAAGTTGGACTTCCTTCACTTTCTCAGAATTTTAAGTTCATCACTTCAGGAGGATGCCCTTTATAATCAGTTTTCCCAATTACATGGGATGGGAGGAGTGGTAAACAATATAATTGCTCTAGTTTCTTTCCTTTTCTTAATAAATGAAACTTGGCTGCTGCTTGAGGTCATCTTTCTCCATGCCTTTTCCTTATGAGATATCTCTCCAGCAGCTGTTTTCCCACAATGGCCATATCCAGTTATCTTTCTGAGTTACTGATGTTTATTTTTTTTCTGCAGCTGTATTTCTTCAGCTTCTTCCACCCATAGTTAAAAGCTATGGGTGGAATTCTTTAGGGCTAAGTCTTATTATAAACTCAACATTTGAATAGTATCAAGCCATAAGATAGTGGGTTCCCTCACCCCTGAAGAGTTAAGTGGAAGGGCTGGGAGCTCTGAAACCAACACTTAGATGGGAATAACTCTTGTTATATAAAACAAAAAAAAAAAGTTTAAGATTTATCATTAGTGCCCTGTATGCCATCTGCTTTGTGAAGCACAGGAGAACTCTGAAATACAGTTCACCTTAGTTCCTCTTCTCTGAGGAGTCTCTTAGAGGCTCTAAGAACAGTTCAGCATCTCAGAGAGAATCTCTTTTAAGAGCGGATCAAAGTATGTGTCCTGCTTCTAATGATATTTGAAAGTGGTGATATTTGAAAGATATTTGCAAAGCAGGGTGTTGCTACAGTGCAATTTCTCCTCCCATTGCCACCACCTGACTAATGAATGTTTATTTGCAGACATATCCATGGTTCATCCAAATGCAGATGAAGCCTTTTGTGGCTCCTCTAGAGGAGGAGCACACAAGCCTTAGTGGGATACCACCTCCTTTCAGTAGGCTTCCTGTTGTGCAAGTTAATTGAATTGCTGGCTTTAACCTGCTCCTTACCAGACTGTAGCTGCCTGGCCTGTAGTGCTTTCCATAGCGCCGTCACACTGAAACGCGCAAGCTGCATGATCACTGCCATTGAATGTACTGCACTGTGTTTTAAAGTATGATACTGAGTTTCTGTAGAGAACTCACCTGCTATAATGATAACCAAGATGACTGATTTAACAGCTGGCGTGCCTCAAGCACGCTGTACGAGTTTCTCTTCTCCTGTCAAGGCAAGATATCCTCCAACTTCCACTGAAAATGTCATTCTAGTCTTGAAGCTCTTTTTCCTTTTATTTATTTTTAAATTTATTTATTTTATTTTAGATCTAGACTGCACATTCTTGTGCTCTAAGGGAATAGGAATGCTGTATAGCAGAGCTGGAAAATTTTTCCTAACTTTGGTTAGACAAACACAGCAGCTTTCAAGGTGCTGAGGTGGCAAATGGGAGAAGGACTAGACCAGACGCTGGTATGTGCTACTACAAAAGATGCATTTGTTCCATTCAATCTTTCCTTTTATACACAAAAAGACTTGACTTCAAGCCTTAGCAATGTTGTTTAGGTTTTTAGTCTTTTCTTTCTGGATGGAAAGCCTTCTACAGCCGTCTTAAATTTATTCAGTTTTTGGCCACTTTCAGGAGCTGCTCCTGAACTGGGGGTAGATGAATGCAATAGTTACTCTAACGGTATTCCTCTCCTTCTTTCCTCCCACAGAGTGAGATTGGAGATAGGACGGCAGTCACTCTTTGCCAAAATAAAAATATAATCCAGGAAAGCCAGCTCAGCTGAGTTAACTTAAGTCTGTAATGGCCTGCTATCCACAGCATGTCATACACCTTTGCCTTCCATATTCCTGCAGTCTCTGCATGAATGGTGCTCTTAAGGCTCAGTCTCACTCTCTCATGAATGAATTTCTGTATGCTTTTAGGCATGTGAGAGCCTTAAGTTTTGCACTTTTGGGCTTCTCAGCGTAGTAGCTGACTGGGTTTCTTTTTCTTAATTTTTTTTTAATTATTGCTTTGCTGAGTTGTGTATCCTTTCCACAATAAAGGTTTTTCACTAAGGTCCAAGTAGCGTAATCTCTTAACTGACTTAAAAACGTAGAACTGTAGGAACTATCAGTAGCAGGGGGAAAACCTGATCTAAGAGGGAGCAGAAAGTCTTATTTTTAATCTCAGTTGTGGCTAAGTCACTGTTTTGCCATTCTCACTCCATTGTCTAGCAATCACCTTAACCTATACATCTATAGGGGGTTTAGGAGTTACCTGATTTTTAGCAAAATCTGTAAGACATGGGGCGGAGGGTATTTTCAAGAAAGCATCTGAAGTAGAGGTTTATAGAAGTCACAGCATTTTAGGGTTTTTTTGCTAATATTATTAATCTTTAAGTATTTAATAGGGGAGCAAGAAGCCTTCGACTGGTGCTGAAGTCTATTGTCAACTCCTGGGCTTGAGCGCAGGCCATGCAGGCTTATGAAGTGGTTACTTTCTTCTTTTGTGTCTTCATACCATCTACTAGGTGCTGTGCAATTCCTTCCCCTCAGGGCAGAAGTTGTTCATATAATTAACTTACTAAGAGGGACTATTGCACGTGCCATTCTCTTTGGAGTAACAGGTTAGGGGATGTTTATTCCTTTCCTGTACACGCTGTAGGCTTGCCAACATCCTGGCCCTGGTCCCAGCTATTACTTACTTCCCTAGAGAGAAGGGGTATGTTATGCCTGAAAGATGATAGCCTGAATAAAGTTGGATCCCCCTTGCCGGGGAAGTGCACTCAATCTTGCAGCTGACTGTCCTTTATTAACCCAGCATTTGTCTTGATAAGTCCTAGTGAGGTCATTAGTCTGGAACCACTAAACTACAGACCTTAAGCAGAATTGCTTTTCAGGCCAGGAAGGGAGACTGGATCATATGTTGAAGAGTAGAGCAATGCAAGAAGAGGCTTTTGTTAACCCTTACAGTATTGTTTCGAGACTTAAATTTCTGTTGCTGCATCCACTGACTTTTTTTTTCCATCCATCCTGACTGATGGCAGTTCAAGAGTTAAAGATGACTTTTAGCCTTTGCTACACAGCCACATATGTACTTCTTACTCTCTGGCAACTGCCTCTGTGTGTGCAGACATACTCACCTGTTCAGACGATCGAAGAAGAATGGTTCTTCCATGTCCATAGTGTTGCAAGTACAGGACATCTATACATAATCTGTCTGATACCATCACTCAAGGCTGTGCCTTTGACTTCTCACCTGACTGACAGCGGGAAAGTTTAAATTGGAAAGAAAGACAGTACAGACATCTTATTTTCTCTGCACAGGCTGAGAGCAGTACAGAGGAGATTTTATTGTCTAAGAGTCAAAGGAAGCAGGAAGAAGTATCAACATGAGGGCTATGGGAAGTGCATAAGAACTAAATCTAAATACAAGTTCTGTGTTGGCTACATAAGAACACAGAACCACGCTGATTAATTACAAAAAGACATACATGATATTGTTCTTAAAGAAAGAAACCTTCCATTTCTTAGTTCTGAGCTGTACCAGTGATAAAGATGTAAATGGTTTTGGAGCACCCTATCAGTGCTAGAGTAGAATACTGATGTGCATGGAGAGGGACCACTCTGGTCCCACTAGCACCATCTCAACCCTGACCTGGAGGGAAACTCTGCTCTGCAGAGATTACAGGGGATTCAGTAGCCTTCTGGGCCCAAGCTGAGTTGCTCTTGAGCAGACAGGACCACGGCACCACTGAAGGAGAGTGGTTGTGGTACAAGTAAACACCTGCTCAGAAAACAGACAAAAATCTTAAATTCCCTAAGGAGTTCAGCTTGGCTGTGGAGGGACCATCTCCACCTTGCTCTGGCAGAGCAAACGCCAAGCCAGAATAGCACTTGCTTTCTTAGTTAAGTTATAAATCCATAATGCAGGTCTTAATGTTGATAGGACAACAGTGCAAGACCACTGGAATACGCAGTGTTATTTCAGCCAGACTTGCACACACAGTACGCACGGGACATAGAGCACTTCCTGCTTATATCTAGTGCCTGATCATCAGGACCACCTGAAATACTTCACTTAGAAGGAGCGAATGGCTAAAGCAACCACCTGAAGTGATTAGCCAGAGCCACTGGAGCAAGGTCAAGCCCATCTAATCCAGACTTTTGCCCTTTATCTAATCCAGACTTCTGCCCTTTGGCAACAGGAGCATTCTTTTGTTCATTGTGGTTTCTTAAACTTCGCAATTTTAAGGAGAGTCATGTTTCAGTCTATTCAACACCACATGTGAGCCTACCTTAAGGGGCAGGCACCTGATTAAGGCTTTCACCTGAAATACTTAAAAAAAAAAAAAATTCTTCATGTTAAACAGATCTGATAACAGCAATACAGCTACTGCATGAACAGAAACTATGTTTCAACGACAGTTCTGGAGTCACTTATTCTGGGAGATCCAAGCGTACTATGTATTGACCCATACAGTGGCACATACTATGGGTAAAATAGTCAACTGAAAAAAAGCACTCCACTCCCAGCTAAAACACTTGCCAACATACCTTAAGTTCCTAAAGACTCATTTAGTTTACCATATCAGAGTTAAAAAAAAGGCTAGTGTGTCACAGACTGATGGACACCCAACCCTGCTCTTTACTATGTGAAGTTTATATCAGTGACACTGTAGCAGAAAGTTTTGCTAACTAATCCATTCATCCATTAAAAAAATTGCAGTTGGCCAGGTATCAAGGGACTTGTCTATGTAAAAGCGTAAAGAGGAACTCTTATTTCAAGGTTTGCATTACATTTAAAATAGTTTTGCTAGTAGTAGGTCAGTTATTTGTTCAAGTCTTTCAAAGCTCACCTAGACTTCACGTACAACATAGGCAGTGTCTATCCATTCCTAGTGTATGGACACAGTTCCCTTCCACAGAGTTCAGAGGACTCGTACTGCAGAATAGACATCAGATGAGATGTACTGAACAGTGAAATTTACACCCCAGAGCTACATGAGCGATCATATTAATATTTAACATTAAATAATTAATAGGACTCTTCAAGATCCATCTTTTTTGTTCTGCAGGCACTAAGAAATATGAGTTACAGTCTAGTTCCTTATTTTCATTCCTTCTCTGTAGTTCTGAAGACTGCAGAAGTGAAAAAGATTAATCTCCAGCCTTTTTTCCCTTACGGTTAAAGGGAGACAGACCAGAAGCCAGAGCAGGTGGATGAGGGAGGAAAGAAGTGGAAGTGCAAAAGTTTGTCTTTCATTGTACCCTCAGGTTTCTTATGGCATAAAACTGGATTGCACTAATCCTCTCTGTCACAGAGGGATGCTGTCTTGTTTGTTAGCAAGGAAGCTAAGCTTTGTATTGAAGTGATTCATCTTGTTACAAAGATGGGGGAGCAAGAGCAAGAAGGGGAGAATTGTTCGGTCATTTTCCAGTTTCTTGCACCATCTGCTAAACTGGAGATACAGCAACAGTAAGGGGCAGGAATTCTGCCATATAGAGAAACGTAGTAGAAGGCTTGAGATAGTAACCCTAGTAGAGGGCTTGTCTGCTCCTGTATCTATCTTGAGAAGTCGTCAACATTAGATACATAAGAATTAAATGCCTCCTAACGTACATAATTGTGCAACTAAATCTTGAAAGAGGATATTCTTTTCTGGCTACAGCTGAGGATTAAGAGACTTTGAACTCTACCGGTTATTCATTCCTTAAACATCCACTTCCTTTGGTTTTCTAAGCTATTGGCCTCAGTTACATCCTGCAGAAAAGCACCTAATTACCAGGTCAAACAAAGCATTTTGTTTTAAGCCATTCTGCCCTGGTGATCTAACACTGATGAGCATCCCTTTTGCCCTAATCTCAAGAAAGCATGAATAGCTTGCAGCTGACCCCTCACTTGCCCCATCTGTTTTGAAGTCTTCCTCCCCGCAACACATTTCCCCTCCTTTCCATCTAAAAAGGCTCAAGTCTGTCCAGCTATTGAATGTGCTCTGTATGAAGCTACTAATTATTCTGAAGAGCTTCCCAGTTACTCTGAATTAACTAACCAACCAACCAACCAAAGTCATGGTGAGGATGCATCCTCGTTTTATCTAAGTAGCTTTTACAATTTTTTTTCTGGATTTCATCCACTTTAATAAAACCTGACATTCAGTCCCCCTTGCTGACTGCTGCTTGTATTTATCGTATGATTCACAGTGGCACCTGAACTTTCAGTCCGCTGCATAGCAAACATTATGCAAAGGCAGTTTGTGGCTTCCAAGTGACCCATATTATTTACAGGTAGCTGCGGTACCTTTACAGCTAACATCGTCGTTAGCATCCAGACACTAAGTATGTTAATTTACAGCCACACAAAATTGACCAGAGGACACATTCAAATGGGTGCTTGGCTTGCTACTGCTGTCTAATTTCAAATTGTTGCATGTAGCTGGAGTGCAAGGGAGGGTACAGGTGTTGCACTCCACTGTGGAAACGGGCATCCTCTTCTGGATTAACCTTATCTTGGATCAGCAGCAAGTTCTGCCACCTCCCTATGGATTGTCCTCCTGGTTGTACAGCATAGCAGAAAAGTACAGACTACAAAGAGAGCTTGGAAGGACAGACTGCAGCGGTATGGATATAGCGCCTTGCAAGTTACATCACAGTTAGGGATGCGCAATTAGGAACCTGTAAGGCCTGAGTTAAATCGCTTGTGGGTGGTGCTTCAAGGATTAACACTGCTTTAACTCGACAGAAGAGCTGATTTGTTTGGGGATAAGAACCCATTCTCTGCCACCAAAATATCATTGCTTATATGAGAGTGTGGCACAGCAATACTGCAACAAAAAACCTGGTAGCGCTAAGCTCCATCATGTTTCTAACAAGTTCACAGGAAAGAATAAGCCCAATTCTAACAAAATTAAATATGTAGTATTTCAGAAAGTTTAGCTCCTTGTCAGTGCTGTGATAAAACAAAACTCAGTTTCTTTCAAGGATACTCCCTTGCTCAGCTTTTGCATCCCCTAGATCCACGCATCCAGATCACTTCAAGGCCATGCTGTTCTGACTTCTGGCGACCCCACTGTTTCCAGGCTCTAGGCCTCAAAGAGATTTCTGACAAGCATTACACTGCTTAATCAGTAGCACAACACTCCCCTGCAAAGAAGTGTAGGAAGAGTCAAGGCTGCAAGCAGGCAGAAAGGCCCAGCCCAGCCCTTTGGGGAAGGCTAGCATAAGTGGTGCTGTTAAATACTGCAGCTATCCAAAGAGCCAGAACACAAGCGCAGCTCTGGGTCTAGGGTGGGGAACTACTTTCAGGAGGCTCCAGGCTAAGCTATCAGGAAAGCAGCTGCAATCTCCTCGGGAAGGGCTTCCCACCAAAAGGTGTCTGTAACTCTAGCACTAACACTACAGTGAGGAAGGAGCAAGATCCTTCTGGAATGGAAAAATGCTTGTAAAACCTGTTCACATCATTAAATCCTTCTTTAACTATTTATTCTTAAAATGCGTACCTCAGTGACTGAAGTGCCTTCCGCAAACTTTCACAGTAGCAGTCACTAGAAGTTAATAGAGAGAAAGCTGATGAAGAGATGACTCAAAGTTCAGGCTTCCCACCAGCCCCTGCCTGCCCCTGCCTCCACTGCTGGGACGATTGAGGTCTCTGTGCCTGTTTTCATATGGCAACGGCATAGGCATATCCTGACCCACTTAAAAGGACTTACAGCAACAGCTCACCAGCACCGCAGTGGGTAAAGAGGATCACCATCCCACTGTCTACCCGCTCAGAGACAATGAAATACTTTGAAATAGGCAGGACTAAGCACACAAGATGTGGTTTCTCTGGATGAGAGGCCCTTGTATGATCAATAAATCAGGCTGAGCAAATTCAGCCCTATCTCTCACAAGAGCAATGCTAAACAAAGTGTTCATAATGACAAAACCAGGAGTTTTTGCACAAGATGCTGGGGCCATCCTATTCCAGCATCACTTCTCCCTCAGCCCTGCAGGTCTTGCATCGGTTGAAGACTTCTGTGCAGACAGGGAAGAAGTACTGTCGACAAGATGCTTCATCTACTTGCTGTCAACACAAAAAAATTGATAGCAAGTCTGCTGACCCCACTCACTTCATATTCGTCCTGCAGCAAACTCCCACCAATGTACAGATCTTTTTTATTTTTTTTTAAAATACTTGTTTCAGTGAATTAAGATGGACACCTCTCCCAGAAACAGGCAGGTGAATCCTCTGGGACCCATGGGATCCAGCTCTGGCACTGGCCCACTAGGAAGTACCTGGGAAGATCAGCACTCTGTTCTGCTCCCGCTCCCCTGCCCCTTTGTCAGAATCACTGCAGGTGGATCCACGTCCCAATTGTGGCCAGCAAGAAGTCTGTGGAGCCAGGCACACAAGGCACAGCTCTCTTCACACACGGATCTGGTACCCATTGAGGTCTGGCATGGCTTTGGAATCGGCAGGCTTCTTCTCACCAGATGGCCTGTGAGCAAAGAGGGCAAGAACTATTCAGAAACTTTTTTCAGTCAGGAGGTGCTGCACATAGAGATGGCAGCACAGGAAAAGGTACAGGAAAGCTTCAGACTTAGCCTACACTATTGAGAGCAGGATTATTCTGCAACCTCCAGTAACTCTCCCAACGACCTCCACAGAAGAGAATGAAGGTTAGGAAAAGTAGGAAATCCACTCTGGCACCCCAGATCAGTTTCAGGAAAACAATCTCACTGACAGCAGTATAATTTTTGGAATCTTTGGGGCCCAGGTCTGTGAGACACCAGAGCTCAGACCCCTGCGTAAGGTTAAATGTCAGCTACCAAGATCACTGTCTATTTGAGCTGCCTTCCTTCTCCCTGCCAAAATAAGAAAAAACCAGCTGTCCCCTCACTCCCCAGCAATGATAAACTCACAAAGGCACAAACTAGGGAAGAATGTTGCTGCAGGTCAGAGAAGTATTCCCTGTTATAGAGAACCCCAGTAAGACATCAGAAGGATCCAAAATCAGACAGCAAGGTGGAGTCTGTGAGTAAAACAGAGATGCTCTAGATAGGTCTCCTGCCCAGCAGCCCCACTCACCGTCGGTCCCCGCGGCTGTTGCGCCGATGGGGGCTGGCCTGACCTCTTTGTGGAGAGGAGACATCTTTCTTTCTGTCCTTGGTGGGAGATGGTGGCCCAGTTCCTTTGCCAATCTGCCAGAAAAATTAAAGTAAGAGCAACGTGAGCAGAAAACCAATATGAGTAGTAACCAGAAAACACAAAGCCTAACAATGATTAATTATATGGGAATAAAAGACAAAAAGTCAAGGCAAGTGCATCAAAAATGCAAAAGCCAGAAAAAGCAAGCTACAGAGACAGCTATGGCTCCAAGGACTGTATACGGTCCAAGCTCATTGCAACTGCAATATTGCACGAGTGTTCATTAGGGGATCAGCCTGTATACAAAGGAAAAGAGCCCCAAGCCTCCAATTCATCCTCTACTTCACCACCATCTAGGAGAGCCTCCTGCCACTTCATTCCTCCAGCACACCCTGAGCCAGGCAAGACAGTGGATGCAGCAGCGAACTACTCCATCCTTGCTGTTTACCTTCAACCTCATATCACGGGCATGTCTCTCAAGCTCTTTGCGGAAGTCTTCCCGGGTTAGCTTGTCTAGATCCAGGATGGAGTGCTTCCACTCAATCTGCTCCACGCTGTGTGGGTCATGGGACACACAGTGGCCCAGCTTCACCTTCTTGAGAGTGTGCCAGCAGCGGCGATATGCCTCCTCAAAGTCAAAGATGAGTTCGCTCAGTGTGCGGAAGACGGGTGCTTTGTACATGAGCTCCTCGCGTCGGCTGATGCCCAGTGCCCCATAGCGGCCTCCAAAGTTCACCCCCAGCACAATGTGTCGGAAGTAGTTCCCTGAGAAGTGGGTTTTGAAGCTGATGGGGAAACGGTCCAGCGTGGTCATGTTGTTGGTGAGGTAACTGACAGCAGCCACTATTCAGGAAACAACCAGTGATACCATTTTCTTGACAAGATACTTCCTTCCTGCTCTAAACCCTCTCAGCTGGCTCAGCAGACTCACCACTGACTCAGGCATCACATAGGCAGGATTTGTTCTCCAGATGAAGAATCCAGCTCATTGCAAGCTGTCCTACTTTCATCTGGGTCATGGGGAAACCAGGCTTGGTCTCTTCAACAAGACAATCAACAAAGGGGAGTTAATTTTGAGGCAGTTCTGTGATGCAGAAGTTGCAATGCTAACACCTCAAGTGTACTGTATTCCATAGCTCCCAAACTGTAATGCTGTAGCATTATTTCTCATTTTGTTTTAATCTGTTTTACTAGCTACTATTTCACACACAAACCAAGGAAGCTTGAGGACAAAAATAAGACTACCCTTCTGAAACATTCACTTGCCATCTCTGCCCCTCCAGGTGGCTTTACCAATGTGCATCAAGAATCTATAGCCTGAGTGACATAGACTAAGCCTGGAAGATAGCTAGGAAAGATGTGTACTTAAAGATGACACATGTCTAGAATTAACAAAGGCATTGCCTCAGCTGGCAGGCAGTGTTAGACATAATAGTAAAGTGACATACACCATAATTAGAAGTTGGGGAGGATCCCTAACTTATTTTAATGTAGAGCACATGCAGGCAACATTGCAGTAAGGGAACAGTGTCATCCACAAAGGACATCCTGACCTAACTCTAGCTATTATTTTTGCCCCTCTCTAGATGTTCCTTAGATGCTTCCTTTATCTTTTACTCACTTGTAGAGTTGTCCAGAGCAGCACCACCCTTCTTGGGGAAGGAGGAGCAACTCTGAAGAACTAGTTCTGACATTTCAGAGAATTGCTTGGATTTGGATTTTATTGGTGAGGTTTTTTGAGAGAACTGGGGAGGGAAAGCAGAGGGATGTGGGGCTTGGTGCCAATATTATCAGCAACCTCAAAGCATCATAAGAAAGCAGAGGAGAAAACACAAGGATGGGCAGACATGCACAGTTCCAGAGGAAAGGATACATTCCCAGGATCACAGCTTCCAGGCATTTTATTGGCAGGGCCTCTTTGGTCATTTCTTTGGCCAGGTCCATCAGCCTGCAGAGTGGGACAAGGGAAAGATGAGGACAGTTAGAGGGCTTGTGCTATGCAAGTACAGCCAGTTCAGCCCTTTTGCACTATATATGTAAGGTAGGTTTCCAGGAGAGAAGGTGGCCCACTGAGGACAGGGAACAGAAGAAAATATCTTCTTTAGGAAGATACTAAATCCAAACCAGGTCTCTACCACATGCTGTCGCTACTTACAAGGAACTCCCTTCAGTGAGTTACAGCAAAGCTGCCTACTAGGCCAACCTCTATTCTCAGGGGGACCACAGCACTTGGCTCAGTGAGTTCTGGATGCACACCAATGTGACCACAAGCAGAAGCCTCAAAGGACCAAGAGCTAGCAATGTTTGCCTCACAAGGTTCAAGGACATTGAAGCCCTCTTCTCTGGCATCAACCCTACTCTCCGTTCAACAAATACTGGAGGAGACATTGCACTGGTAAGATATTTGGGGTCACATAAGTCTATGGACTAGACCAATAGTAAGAAGCCAGTCTTGGGAGACTCTCAATATGCTGGCCAAGAGAGTCAATGAACATCAGGTGCTTATCTCGAGGAACTTATGAGGCACAGCTCTTCCCAAAATCTGCAGTCAGGAGAATACCCCTTCTCCTTCAAAGTACGAGACACCAAAAGCTTAGTGAACCTAGATTCTGCAAAGGCACTCACAGGAGCTATGAAGTTAGACCTGTAAAGATACTTGGCTTTTACAAAGCTTGTTTAGGGCAGGACCTAATTTCAGAATACATCAGAAGTTCATATAGTTATATTCCAATTAGAAGCAGGCAGAATCTGCAAATCTTTGAAATACATTTACATTATTTTACTGGATTTACTGATTCATGACAGCAAAACCTACTCTTGTCCTTGAGAAAGGCCAGACACAGCTCTGCCCAGCTGTGCCCCAGGCAACAGACAATAAAGTCACCTAAAGCAGGATGGAGCCACAGTACTAAAAGCCCTGAGTGCCACCTAGAACTTGGCCAGGGAAAGGAAGAAAAAGCAGTGGGTATAGCAAGGCCCCAACATCTTAAAGCAAGGATTGAATGCTGTAGGGGCTGCCAGCACTTACCCAGTCAGAGGTCTGCTCTTCTTAATCTCAAAGAATTGTGTCCCAGTGTGATTGTACCTGGAGGCAGGAAGTTAAGGGCTTGGCAGCTTGGAAAGTAGAGCTTGAAGAAAACCTGTCTGAAGAACTTTCATGTTACTATTCTTGCAGCAAAGTCATGATCCCACAAATATAACACCAATGCAAGAAAGTCCCCGCCTCCCTCTCCTGCATTTCTCCCATTTATAGTCCCTCCTTACTTCCACTGTATTTCCTTCTTGTCAATTCTTCTTTCTCCTTCCCCCATACAGGTTTCCACTCCATTTCCCAAAGGTCCATGCTGACAGCACATGGTCTGCTCAGCTTTCCAGTTACCAAGGCAGAACAAAGTTTGATAGATCTCTGCCTGCTCCGGTCTGCACAGAATGCATGGAGCATTGAAACAGTCATGGTACCTTATTCTGAGACTGACTGGGACCCAATCCAGAGCACAACCATCTTAGATGGGTGAGAGGTGCGAAAAGGTCTGCCTTCTTACCTTGTTTTAGGGCTGAAGCCAGAGCTAGCTCTGTATCTCATCAGTGAGATTAGACTGTGCTTGCATGGTACATACCTGCTGTCCAGCACAACAGGGATGGAGAAATCTCATTCCCAGGACACAGTCACACGGGCAGCTCTGCATATAAAGGGGCAGGATACCACAGATGCACAAAAGCAGGGTTACTGGCTGTCCTTTAGACAGCTACAGAGAAGAATGTTTGAGTAGGATGACCTGAGAGGTAGTTTTCTCACCACCACAGCTCACCCATGCCTTTACAGTGAGGTGACACAGCTTGTAGTCCATCTGAGACCTGGCTGTCAGGGTCTCAGATATGCATATTTTTAACGAAATGGCACTGTAAAGCCACTGATCTAGAAGGGTGGGTAGTGGGGAACAGCCCTTAACAACATGCCCATTTGTTACCTGGAGTGAACTGGATCAGAAGGTAGCTTGGGTGGAAAAGAAAAGAAACAGAGCAGCAAAACAAACCATCATCCCAAGTCCAGCTTCCTGTTTTCAGGGAGCAAGTTTCAGTTCCCCTCCAGCTACAACAGAATGAGCTTTTCTGTTCTTCACAAGGAAGGAAAGTCCCCTTGCTTCCTCTTCCTGGGTTATCACACCAGTGACTAAGATAACAGTAAAGGATACTGAAGCTCCCTGATGTAGCGCTGTACAGCTTCCAGGCGCTCAGGGATGGGGGTGGACGGCTGGAACGCAGGCACACTTGGTATGGGAATCTGAAACGGAGAGCAGAATGTAAGTCACTGCTTCCAAACCTCTCCAGCTTCTCGCTGAATTCAGTGGCACATAGCTACAGGGAACATGTTCCTCTGAAACCAGCCCCTTTTTGCTGCCTGAATTGACCACACCAGGAACATTCCTCTGTTCCCACACTGATAACTGGGAAGGGATTCAGAATGAGGCACCCCCACAGAGCTGCAAGAGAAATTGTGTGAAAGGGTCCTGCATTTAGGCAACGTTACATTGGAAGACTTAGATAAAATTAACTCACAAGGCAAGATGTGAGACAGAAAAGCTATCACCCAAGGGAGCTTGGCCTCATTTGAGTATGCAAACTGGAAGGCACAAAACAAAAATAAGGAGAAAGAGAGGCAAAAACTGAGAATGAGTTTCCACAAAGCCACCGGAGCATGGAACAGTCATGTAAGCAAGGGTATAAAGGTCCCTCACTGCCTCCTGGCAACTCAGGTAAATTGGCACTGACTAGGACACAGGCTCAACAGCATCATGACTCTCCTCCCTGCAGTGTCCCTTGTTTTGAATTATGTCGTCAGAGAATGACTTCTGAAAGTTCACCATTCAGACTGCTGTCCCATTCTGACACCTCGGCCTTATGGGTCTGGTCAGATTTTCCTCGCCATTTGCTCCACAGGGGATAACTGCAGCCTTATCGGCAGCTGAGAAAATGTGTCTAAGGAAAGAGAAGGGTCCTGTCCACAGGACAAATATAATGGAGAAGACACAAATTTGGTGTGACTGACAGGCTTGGAGAAACAGCCCAGCATTTTCCCTCTGAAGGACAGCTCATGCCTTGCACACACCCTTCTGATACCAGACTGCAGCTTTTCACAGCAGTTTGGTCGTTGTTAGCATTTCAGTTCCTCCTCAGACCTCCCCCAGAGCTGGGCTATCCCCAGCTACGAAAGAGTGAGTCAGAACCAGATCTTCCCTTGGGCCTTCCACTCCGCTGTGCACAACTGCCTCTGTTGGCCATGGTTTTGTAGCCAGCAGCACTGCTTAGCCACTCATCACCCTCCATCTGTATTTCTGTGGCCACTCATTTCCATACCTCCTTCTTCTGCCCTGGGTTGGCACAAGTGACTGGTGAACCAGGTCAAGCACCAAAACCAGCTGAAAGCCGAGTCAGCAAGCATGGGCAGTTTTCAGTCAGATCAGTTCCCTGTCCTGGTTTGCCACATGGTCGTACTCTGCTTGTGCCCGCACAGCACAGGGCCCAGAGATTGCTTAACCTTGAGAGATGGGCTGTCGCTGCCTCTGGAAAAAGTAATCTGTAAGTGCTTTTCAGTCTAGCTCCAAACACCATCAGCAAGTAAATACTGAGCTAAACTCAGTCTCTGTCCATTTTCTCTCCCGTGTTTTGATCTTTCTTTTCTTTTTTTTTGGAAAACTAAGTAGCACCATTTGGCCACTGGTACCCATTTTCCTAGCACCTCTTGGAGGTGCCAACTGCCATCTGCAGTGCCTCATTTCTGTACCCTGCTTGGAGCAAGCAGAGGCACTGGCTGGCTCACTTGCAGGAGACGGCACAGGAACGGCAGCAGCAAGTGTGAAACTGGGTTTGTTCAGCCGCAACAGGAGCAGGGAAGGCTCCAGAGAGTGGCACAGGGATGGAGCCGTCTCTGGAACTGCACGAGCTGAGTCAGTTTGGATGCTGTGAGCTGACACACTGAGTCATAGGAAATAATTTGCAGGCAGAAACAGTGAAAGAGGTAACAACCAGGACAGGCTGACTATTTAACTTTGTTTCACTTCTTCAGCATGGAGACTTTTCATGCTTTTTCAGTGGAGACAGACGGATTAATTGCATGTTGACAGCACAGACTAACAATTCTGGGTAGTTACTCTTCCCTTTACTAGTACAGACCCCCAGATCCCCTTTTCCTCAAAGGACTGTGCAACACTGAGACAGTGTAACGGCAACCAGTTGAGCAGGGGACTAGTTAATGCAAAAGGGCCTCCTGCTCCTCAAGTAATTAAACTGATCGAAGTACAGCGTGCTTTCTCTCTCAGATCTGGGCCTGCAGCCCAGACTGGGCTACAGTTTCTTTTGCATCAGGTCTATAGCATTTTAATGGGGCAATAGAAGCAGGAGGAGAGGAATAAGGTCTCCATCCCTCAATCCCAGACTGACAGGATGGGAGACCCTAACGCTTTGTTCTTACCCAGCATCATCCACTGCACATCTCAGAAGGGCTATAAATATTAGGCGGTCTTCACAATCCTCCAGAAAGCAGAGAGGAACTTATTTGTAACAGAAAAGATAGGAAATCAGATCTATTTTGCTTTCTTTTTAGTTATTCTGAAAGAGGGAGAGAGAGCTAGGAAGAGAGCCCAGATTTCCCAGAGCACATACTTCTGCCAGGCTTAGCAGACTGACTGAACACATCCTTGGTCCCTCATCACTTGTGTGGAGGGGTTGCATCACCCCACTCCTAGATTCATGCACCCCGGCAAGCTGGCTATATGCATGGGATTGGGACTCTGCTTTTAGAAAGGGGATCCTGAGAACAACGGAGATTTTCATGTACTAAGTGGGCCATGCTGTACATGAGACAAGGCAGATGGGGGCAAGGCACAGACAAAGCTCCACCCTTATCCTATCACAGAGGTGCTTTTTTGGCCAGCCTAGTTAAGCAACAGTTTCTTTTATGGTGCTTACATGTATGCAAGCACCTCCCTAATCTTCCTTTTGCAAATAACATGGGAGCAATACCAATCCCAGTTGTTAGCCTGATTAAAGAAACTGGATTTTTTTTCCCTCTCTCTCTATTGTGAACCCATTAGATGCAACTCTTCCTGTCTTTGCCCTCATAACCACCTCATTTAAAATCCATCATTTCTTAATGAGGCAAGCACACATCACTTTGTATTTCCAGTGTGCACCCATTTGATGGTCCCTGCAGCTCCAAGCAAAGCAATACCCCACCCTGTTGCTAGAAAGGAAACAGCCTGCAGGAGGGTGGCACTCTCAAGCCTAGCATGCATGGCCAATCAACTATGTCCTGCCACCGTGGCACAGCTCACTCGATACCCACTCACCCCAAATCTACTAGAAGGAAATGGAGAGCAGAGGAGATCTCTGAGCTCTCTCACGCCAGTGAAAGACACAGCCCCTGCAGCTGATCAGTGAACATATTTATAAGTCTGATCACAGCCTCCTGCAGCCATCATTTTATGGTATTAAGTTTAGTTTATGGACAACTCTTTTGAGAGTTATTTCCCCAAACACCCAATACTGGCTACTGTTCAAGGCCAAAAATTTCAGAGTAGGCAAACCACTGTCCAATTCCCAACACCTAAAAAGGCCTATTCACCCTCCAGCCCGTGGACAGTACCTGGCTTTTCAAAGGAGCTAGGCCTGCAGAGTACACTCATTGCCCTAATTCTCATCTGTTGCATCAGCCATTCAAAGAAACTTGATGGCACAAAGACGGGTGGTGATACAAGCAGCCCTCAAAGATAAAAACACATGCCTAGAGGGGACAAGGAGCTAGGGAAACCTAGCCTATCCGTCCTTGCTGCTTCCTGCATCCCAGCATCCTCTCAGCTGTATGCCTGGTGAGCTTGGGAATGGGATCTCAGATTGCGGAGCGCTGAACAGAGTTTATAGATCCGGTTCCCAGGGCTTCTAGCAGATGCCAAAAAAAATGGATAGCCCAATTTCACCTGTTACTGCAAGAGCTCATATCACTTGTGTCCCCTAACTGTAACCCTTTGGCACCAAGACTATAAAGTCAGAACAGTGGAAGTACTTCACATTAAGACCAAAACCAGAGACTGAACACTGTATTTCCCTCCCCTCATGCACTGGACTCTTGTTTGTGAACTTCTTTCTTCCATTTCCCTCACCTCTCCTGGCCAAATCAGCCCTTTTGGTCAGGAAATTAAGTAGTTAGTGTTTTGATTGATCTGAAACATGTTTTCAGCCTTTGCCCAGGCTTGGGACAAAGTCAGAGGAGAGGAGGGAAGTCTTAAAAGGAAGGAAAAGTCTAGTGGGGTTAGGATAGGGACTATAATCAGGATTCAAGATTTGTTCTGGTTGCTGCCACAGATGCCTGTAACTCTTCACTGCGCAAGTTACATCACACATTTCTCCAGTGTTCCTCGTGGAAAGCAGTACGGATTGCCTGTGCACTATATAATAGCATGTTTTTGCATACTTCAAATTACCTTCCCAAGGAGGTAAGTCCTTGCTAAAAAAGCCTGAGCAGAAAAAACTTCATCTTGTATTTGAATTTCCTCTGTTAGCATGGTGGGAATACTCTCATAACCCGCCAATGGAGTGACACACCATATGTTTGCAGTGTCTTTTGTTCACAGGATGCGAATGAAAGGGGGAGATTTTTCTCTGGCTGAGGTGCAACACAGCAACAATCACAAGAATTCACATGCAAAAGTTTCAGTATGGCACAAGGGCACCAGGTTAAGTGAAATGATCATCAGTTCTTCTTTTCATAGAGTTCTCTGCAGCAAGGCCAGGAACGTGCTTGGAAATCACATCTGACCCTACACTAGCAACAAGCTCTGCAAGCGTTCGCTAACTCCTCTTAGAACTCTTTGGCATCAAGAGTCTCTTTTCTGACAGACACCGTTCTGTGCAAGAATGCCTTTTGGTGTGGGAGACTGTACCAAAATCTAATTTCTTCTGGTTCAAAGACTCACATCTGCCTGTCTCACTTACGCTCCCACCTCAAGTATTCGGACTCTTCTAAATTTAACTCTCCTCATCTTTTCATCACTTATCCAGTCTTCCTCTTTAGGGCAATCTCTCCCTCCCAGGGGGCTCGCACATTAGCCATCTGATATCTGTTTTCCAGCAAGGCCTCAGAAGAAGAGGGTGCTGCTGGCGCACCCGGGCAGGGCAGACCCTCGCGCACGCCGAGTTAGAGCGTGGCTTTGCTTCCTGCAAGAGCACCCCGGGGGCCCTTTTCCCGAGGGATCGCGCCCGAGCTGGGAAGCCCGGCCTCCAAGGGGGGCAGGCGAGCGGCCCCTCCCAGCGGGATGCCACAGTTTCCCCGCTTCCCTTCGTGCGCCCCGCAGGGGACGGCGCGCCCGGGCG
>NW_009223397.1:4696-13598 GCF_000690835.1 Fulmarus glacialis | reverse complement strand
ACGAGCCCATCTGCTGCTGCTGCTCTGGGGCTGCCGAGCCTCTGCAGCCTAGCTCGGACCTGCTCCGCCAGATCCTCCTTTGCGCTCCGGTTGTACTACCTTCCTCTGTCAGCAGCAAGAGACTTTTAGGGTGAAGTCTGCACCTACTCTAAAACCCACTTGAGCTTCTGGAATATCTCAGTATTTCTAAGCTAGACAGATGTGAATGCTGCCTGACCTGTTAATGCTTGCTAAAAGGCTTTCATCCAGCCTCCAAATACCAGAAAGTGGTACCTCGTATTAATGCCTTCTTTCATGTTCTAGCAGCAATACTTCATCTTGTTTGCCTTCTATAAAACACTAGCATTAAAAGGAAAGAAAAAAACCCAACAACACACAACCCAACAACTCAAACATCTGGAAACATGGTTATTCTCAGTATTCAATTAGTAGTGTGGTTATTCACTCCTGAAAATCAGCATACAGGTTTTCCCTCCTACGAGAAAGGCAATAACTCTTTCTTGTTTCTTGCTGGAGCTTCAGATGAGCCAAATTCTGCTCACGTGGCCTTTAGAAACCAGGGACAGCTGTCTCTCTGTAGGGCCTGATTCAGCCAGCTAATAAAACATGTGCGCAGTACCTGAGGGGTGACAAACAAACCCTGGGTTACATACGTGCTTGCCAAAGACAGAACGCGAGGAGGAACACAAACACAGCCAAAGGTTTTCACAAGTGACTAATGCTGCTGGGTGTCCTGGAAACTGAGGATGCTATGGGATATGTGCAGTATGTGCAGTTATGAGGGTGGCTGATTACTCTGCCTCTGAGGATCCAGAGCTCTTTACGAGGTGATCTTCAAGCATCAAAGCAGTGCAGCTATCGTTTCTTTCTGAAACGGGAGAAACAAACCACTCTCAAAAAGGAAAGGGCCAGATTTATTTCCTCTAGCAGAAATGTGTAATGTTGGCTGCAGCTGGCGCTGCCGTGGGACTCAGACCACTGCACATCCTCCAAATTCCTACCTAAGAGGTATACCAGCGCCTGGTCACCGGTCAGCCCTGGGCGGGAGGATGACTTCTCTGCTGAAGGGACGCAGTCTCCAAGAGCCGGCTTTTATTTCTAAACACCATCCCCTGTTCGTCTGAGTATGAATATGGCCCCCCAGTACTGCCATGCTAGGCACCACTGCGCTGGTCACCCACCTGAGCCAGGGAGCATCTGCAGGACTGTCGCCTTAGCTGGTGCACAGCCTGCTCAGATCTGTTTGTGTTTATATGAAAGCAAAGTTTCCTTCACCTGGTGGAAGGCATCTATACTAGCCTGAGCCCTGTTGAATTCAGGTTCCCGCTGGGACAGAGCTGACTGGTGTGACTGGTAGACCTTTGCTCCAACTTTCAGTGCCAGTCTGTGCTTGACCCGTCGTCAGCTTGTCCTCACAGTCCTTCAGATCAGCTCTGCAGGACACCCACAACCATTGTAGCAGATACCAGCACATTTCACTATGAAATACTCCACAGAGGAGAAGGACACAGTCACCTTCCTTTAGAGAATGGGACACGGGTCACACACAGAGGGGAGGTGACCAGTCCCAGCTCGTGCTGCTGGCTCCTCAGAAAGCTCCAGTCTCCCTGCAGTGCTTGCTGCTTCTCCTCCGGCAAACCCTTGGCTGAAGGGATGTGCTGGCATTTCCAGGAGCCCTGGCCACACAAATATAATGAAAATAGCAAGCTATCCTCTCGAAAAGAGTCTCATGGGGACTGTACTTCCCCATTTAGCGTTAGAGTGTGTGTGTTAGTGCCCTTTCAGCCTACTGCTAGTTATGCAGGTGGTGCCTGGATGAGCAAGGAAGGCAGAAGCATGCCTCAGGGTCCCCAGTCGGGTGTCAAAACCACCCATCCCAAAAGTGCCCGTTTCCCGGCTGCTACCCCTGCCGCCCACGCGCTGGGCTGTGAGTCAGGTGCCATGGCCCTGCACACCAGGATAGTGGCTGTGTGAGCATACAGCCTTAGCAAGACTCTATGTTTCCCCACTCACGTGTACGTGGAAAGATACAGCATTGCAAAAGCAGTGTTTAATTGCAGGGTACAAATCCCTTCCAAAAGCAGAGCTTAACTTTTTTTTTTTCTCTGCCAAGAACATATGTATTTTGTATAGATTTAATTACATGATACAAGAAAGGAAAGAAGATTTGCTCAGATACTATGGTGATGAGTGCCATAGAAATGCCTATAAATAAATAAAAACACAGACATCTGCAACAGAGTATGGGAAAAAAAAAAAAACAACACAACACCAAACCCAAACCAAAAGAACAAACAAACGAAAAAACCTGCCTGGAGTTTCCTACACAGTCCCTCATTTTAACGAAAGAACTCACCACTGCCTCTTCCTGACATAGGACCCAATGCTCATTTGGACTCACTCCTTCTGTCACCCTCAAGAATCACAAGGTGGGCACATCTTTATTTGCATTCTCCAGTCTCTTCTTCCTGCTGCTGCTGTGAATCCTCATCACCAGAGAATTTGTTTGTGTATACTAAATAATGAGGATCCGGAGCGCTGGGAACCTAGTGAACTTTTATGCCATTTGAATTTGGAGAAAAAATTGAGCTTTCACACACACCCCAAGTTGAAAATCCTGTCCATGTTATACGTTTTCTTCATTGCAACAAAGGAAATAAGATGAAGCCCTACAGGGGCCTGAATGGTGATGTGTGGCTTGCTTTTTCATTGCATCCAATAGACATGGAGATTCCGATTCCTCTTGTCATGTTTTTGAGCCTTTCATCTCAATCTCTCTGTCCAGCAACGTGTTTTGTCATTTCACTTAAGCCACGGGACTCCAAAGGCTGAATCTTCACGAACAGCACCCAGCCATGAAGTGAGAGCTCCGTCTCCCAAACAAAACTCTTAGCTTGGCTCCACAGCACAATTGCAAATTCCCTTGCACTAAACTGGTAAGGTTAAAGGCTGTCATTGCAAGGCATGGGTAGGTGGGGGGGAGAGAGAGAAAGAGAGGAAGAGGGAGAGGAAGAGAAGGAAAGAAGGAAGGAAGAAAGGAAGGAAGGAAGAAAGAAAAGAAAGAAAGAAAGAAAGAAAACAAAGGAAAGAAAGAAAGAAAGAAAGAGAAGAGAGCTGGAACAACAGCAGACCTAGTGTACTTCAAAAATTATCATCGGCTCCAACTCCAAACAGCTCTGGTTTTGATTCATTTATATATGAAGGGGGAGGAAATCAGAACGGCTGTCGCTCTATTATTCCCTCTAGCATTGCTGAGCCATTTCGGCTGTCTGCAAATTTTCCTCCTACCAACCTCTCTCCTGTTTTCATGTCCCTGTCTCCGGAGCCGTGCAGACAGCAGCGGAGCACACCCGGTGCCCTGCGTGCCTCCAGCCACAAGCATCTTGCTGAGTGCTCGCTGTTAGTCCTGCCTGGGAAAAGAGAGACACCGGCACCGGTGCAGCATCACTGCATTTGTCCTGGGAGATTTGCCTTTCTGCTGTCACCTCGCTCCCAGTAGCCAGGCAGTGCAAAGCAGCAGGCAGTGAAAGACTGAAAAATCTGCAGAGTGACTTCCCTGGGCTGGAGGAAATTCATATATCAAGATTTATATACAATGTACATCTGCAGAGGAAGAGATTTCTTTTCTGTCTTGTGCTGCTGTGCTCCCTAGTGGGATGCATTCATGGACAGTCAATATTTATTTAAATGACTAACTTGGACAGAGTTATTAAATGTAAACTCTGGCACCTTATGTTTAGCACAAAATAAAATGCTGGGAGAAGCCCATCAGAGAAAACCTCTGACTTACCCAGTGGTTTGGGCAATACTTAAATCGTTCCTCTGCTCCCTGTTCTCCCATACGTCCCCTCCCCTTGCCTCCCTCCCCCCCTCCTTTACCTCGTTCACACACGGCTTCCAGTTTTGGACCCTGAAGATTCAGATCTTAAACTTTTTCAAAGTGCTGCCTATTTTTACAATGCTTTGGATTTGCCTATGCGGTTCATTTGCGTAGCCCCAAATCAGCATAAACCTTAACCTCATCTCACCAAGGGGATTTACCTGTAACCATCCGAATTTGGCTTGCTAATGAAGTAGTCGGATTCCCAGACAGCTAAGATACACCTTGATCACTTCTTAGAAAGTGAATCCTCTCACTTGGAATGAATTTCAGTACCCAGTACAAAGGCACACTGTTTTTTTGACACTTGCTCTTCAAAACCTGGGACACAGCAACAGGGAAAGACATACAGGAAAAGGGTTTTGAAAGTGTAATCAAAGAGAAAAAGCTGGAGCTAATCTCTGAAAGGTTAGATTTGGGCCAATAAACACTGCTGTGGTCAGTTTCCCTTTCCATCTAACAATAGCAAATATGCAAACCCAACAATTATTAACAATGCCTCGGTAATAAATGTGTACAAATAAATAATGAGTAATTCCTACCCATGTGGATGTTTGGATACATGAGGCAGAAAATGTTTTAACCAACAGTGTTACATCTTGCTAAGATTCATGAATCCAAAGCAAAGTCTGAAAAGTAGGTTTTTTTCTGTTTTGAATAAAATGTGAAGAAACACCCATCCTTAAACAAAAAACATAGATGGGTAAGGGCTTCTCAGGTGTTCCGGTGATTAAAAAAACAGTAAGCCAAAACATCTTCTAAATATTGATTGAAATATCGTATTGTGCTAAATTGTCCTGGCGTTCTTCCAGTGTACAGTAGACTAGATGAACTCATTCATATGGAAAAAAGCACATATGTAAAAAGCTGATATTTACTTTCTCTTCCCAAATGCATTAAAAAATACAACCAAAGTTGAATCTTTCCAGCCTTTGGCAGAAAACAACAGAATCAAGGCTGATTTAGAGCAGGAGGTTAGATCCTTCCCTTCTCTGCAGTACGTAGGAAAGAGGAAACGGCAGGAATCTGGAAGACAGCAGCCTCGGAAACTACAGAAAGGAAATCTTCTCCTCTCCCCCCACCTCTATTTTTAGGCTAGTACATAATTAACCGTGGAACTCCTTGCCACAAGGTCTCTCTGAAGCCAGAAGCTCAGGAAGGCACCAAAGAGGATCAAATATTTATTGAGTAAGTGGAATCTGCAGGCCTACAGCATAAAACAAACACAGGTTGGAAAGGCATCTGTGCTCCTCAAGCTTCTGAGCTTGAACAAACCTGTAATCATTAGGGCTCGGAAGGGAGTTTTCCAGGGAGAGCGAGGTGGGATCACCCCAGAGGTGCCCATCAGAGGGCTACTTGTGCCTTACAGTTACGTTTATGGCCAGTGGCGGAGGCAGAATACCGGTGGCCAGACTAAACTGGCCACCGCTCTGCCCTGTGCTCCTCTGCTCCTCCACAGCAGAGTTAAAGGAAACGCAGCTGCCCCAACCATAACAGGCTGGTCTCTTTGCATGTGAAGCCTTGCCAGTAAGTTCTACATTGTGAACATGGGAACTTTGTCAAAGCACACGCTGGTTAGAAAGTGTTTACAGAACGAAGGTAGTCAAAATCTTGTACAGGTGACAGCAGCATTATAATATTCTCTAAGGCTGAAGAGAGCACGAACAGTTACTGGAGAGGCAGGAAGGCTGAAAGCAGTGAAATATTTTGCTTTCCACTGGAAAGAGTTTTGATATTTTGAAACACAAATAATAATCTGTTGCACGGCCAACAAATTCAGCCAGTCCTTGTCAGGCAGGGGAGCCTGTTGCTGAAATAGTGTGATGTGGGAACTGAGAAAGGACAGCCAAACCTAGTACATCCCAGTGCAAAGACAAACACATCCCTTTGGGTAGCCTCCGTGAGTAGCCAACAGCATTATTGACTCAGTATGTTTGGAGCCTAAACACAGAATAAAACCTCGTCCAGAGCTTAGAAAGTAAATTCCAACATGCTTCAGTAATCACCGTCAACGTTGCCCTAGTAGTTTATCAACATATTAACGTAAAATATTCATTTTTATCAGAAAAAAGGAACATAACGATGATGGGCGCTAAGCCCCCAGGAGATCCCTCATGCTGGAAGACTCCAGCTGAGAT
This sequence comes from Fulmarus glacialis, assembly GCF_000690835.1. NCBI lineage: Eukaryota > Metazoa > Chordata > Aves > Procellariiformes > Procellariidae > Fulmarus > Fulmarus glacialis. The sequence goes on along the minus strand of NW_009223397.1, from coordinate 7,580 downwards.
CTGGACATCAAGCAGCGCTGACGCCGTGATGCCCTCCCAGAGGCTCGATGTGCAAATCCAACTCACGCAGGAACCTCGAGAAAGTTTTTCGCACGTGTGACCAAAGCCCTCTCTGCAGTATTTCTACATGGCAGGAAGCACATGGTGGACTCAGGGAGGCCAGTGGCAAAAGCCCGCAGAGGCAAGTTTTCCCATGTGGCAACTTCAAGCCCGCTTCCCCAGGCGAGAAAAATCGGACAGCCTTCCCACGCCTTTCTAGGGGTGGGAGGACAAAGCAGACCTGACACTCCGCTCCTGCCAACCATGAAGGCATCGACGCCAGGACGTGCACAAACAGACATTGAACACCACCGAGGAGGCTCCCAGTAAATAAACCCCTGCGTGTTGGTGGTGCAACGTTGCCCATCAGACCAATTCTAACTGCTGTGGCAGCGGGGGAAATCATTCTGAATAACTGCGGGATATCTCTTTCTAAAATTAAGGGTCTTCAACCAACTGATACAGGGAAGCTGTATCATTTTGTTGAATAAAGCCTGAAAGTTTAATAGCGGAGAACTTGAATGGCAAGATTTAAGCAAGCCTTAGCTTGTGCTTGATAAACAACCGCGCTGTACCCAAAGCAAAACCATGCAAAACTTTACAGAGTTGCGGCAAGATGGCTGCGGTGATAGCAGCCCATGATTACCCTTCTGCTCACCCAAGCTTCAGAGTGAAAGGAGCTTGGCGAGTTCCCTAAAACTTCTTGTTAATAAGCCTGTCACAAGGCTGACCCCGAGCTGACCAGGTCCATGTGAAAATCACCATCTCAGTTACAAAAGGAGTCACAGCTCCAAGAGTCCAGAAAGCATCACCGAAGGAAAAAGGTCCGGCTGCCTAATACCGCTTGTGAGCAGCTACTAAGGCCACTCGTCTGCTATAAAACTCCGGGCATACATGCTCTAAATATAGAATAAACATAAATAAAGCACAAGCCACTTTTTCCCCTCCTGTCTTTCACACCATTAAGGTTCTAGCCTTGAGGGCTCACAGGTAAGCACCCAAGGGTGAAAAGGAGACTAACAGATATCTATATGCAGCCAGGGTGGAGAGCAAGGCTGCAGAAACAACACCACCCCCCACTTCCATGCTGCAGAGACGACTTCTGCACTTGGTTGCAATGCCCTCAGCAGTAATGAAAACGTCCCCCGGTAAATCACAGCAGGAGCGAAGGGCAGACAAAACGTGAGTCATCCAGGTGTACGGCAGACAGGGGAATGTGGGTGTGTTACCCTGTGGCTCCAAGCCAATGTGACCTCAATTAAATTTCAGTGAATGATGGGCCTTCCCCTCTTTTATGTACATACTCATCTCCTCGGTTTCCAAAGATATATCCATCGAGCCTACACACAGCTATTTAATCTGGGGAGCAAGTACGAGTCAACATGCAGCTGCGGTGGCGGCAGTGGTGTTCCTCTTCCTCTCCATGTGAGTTTTGCTCACCATACCTCGGGTTTACTTCCTCCAACCGGCACTCCTACCACATCCAGACCCTTGCCAGAGCCCTACGGTGTAACTATGGGTCTGTCCGTCCATGTTGGCAACCCGTTCCTATTCTCCTGCTGCCTTACAGCACACAACCCAGTCGCACTCAGGAAGGAGGAAAGTCCAGAGAGGAGCACAGTTTGCAACTGGGTTAATCTGGAAATTCTTGCACTCAAATGCCGATAAAGTGTTTGCCAGGGACTTCAGTGGAAGCAGGCTAGCTCTAACGTCTAGCACACTCCCATAGGAAACCTGTGTAAACTAATTCGGTTGAACCGTTAGCACTCGGGGTGATTAACCGCAGAAGTCTCTGATCTCCCCTTATTAAAGAGAAGGAGAATGAAATTCACTGATTCATATCAGCTTAATATAAATCCTCGTGAGATTCGCAGCTGACTTCAGCAATGGCAGGATCTGGTAACTTCCACAGGGGAAGAGCAACTCTCTCGCAAGTACACCTTCATGTGACAGGGGAAAGCTGAAGGCGTTTGCGCTGGATTTACAATCAATGACCAAGTCTGAAGTGTGCAAACGTCCAGCCTGTGGTGTGCAGCAGACAAGTGCACAGAAGCACTGCAGCTCTGAGAAGATTTTGTTCCGATGCCACTTCTGAATACTTGGCACTTGGTAGGCAGACATGTGCCATCTTGTTTTAAACAGCTCCATTTCCACATGTTAAGCGTGCTCGAGAGAGATTTGGGCTAGGGGTGAGCAGAATTAAGGATGGCTGAGGTTCGACTGCAGAGATCATTTTCTGCCGTGAGTGCTCTTCCCTTCAGTAGCTAAAGTAGTGCTCTGAGGCAGCTCTGGAGGTGTTCACCCCATGTCAGAGAGGCCACCCCTAATAACCTCAAACCCTGTTTTTAGATGCCCCATCCTGAACAAAGTAGCACATGAACATAGCTTTAGTAACGCTAAACAAATCTCGTTTTTCAAGACACCCTTATGAGATTGCTTAGTGTTTTACATATGTTTTATGAGATATGCTTTTTGATACATGTGTTGTTCCACTGCATCCGTGTACAATCTTGCACCTCAGTGCAACTCCAGGACACTAGACACAATGAAACAGGTGGCGAACACAACGTGCTATTTCTAGCTCTACCTAACTTACCAGCGCACAACGGGTGCAACTGCTCATTTCGGCATTTCCCCCAGAGACCTCCTTAAGAACAAGGACTGCCTCTCATGGGCTGCATGCTGTATGGCAAAAATTGAGTGTTGGCTCCTGTCCCAAAAGTATAGGAGTAGCATTTTGGAAATGGTTAAAGGAACAGCAGCATTTCTTTTTGAATACCAAGCTACAATCATTGCCCGTTTAGGTCTGGAAAAGAAGTCATACACGAGGACAGCTTGGTTAGGA
>NW_009223397.1:2534-4665 GCF_000690835.1 Fulmarus glacialis | reverse complement strand
GGGGGGGGAATCAAGTGGGAGAAGAGAACAAAGCCCTGTTTCAAGAACGTGTTGTTGCATTGTTCGTGCAACTATAAACCTAGGGTCTATAAAATCATCAAGCAGAAACTGAAGTTGGCTGAAGCAGATAATGCATTACTAAATGCTAGAGCATCTTATAAAATTCTTAAGGCTGCATAATGACAGAACACGTGAAAAGCAAAAGAAACAAGTTTCTCAGATGAAATCTTCTGATTTCAGTACTTACGGATGTGTTAGGACGTAGACCTCGCACAGATGTAAAACGTTCTGAATGGCAGCCGTACAGACAAAGGTGATCCTGCAGCTACCCGAGCGTGCTCCAGCGTTACTGAGACGGGACAACACGCTTCAGGCACACAGTACGTGCCAGTTGCAACATTGACCTCAAATCTCTCATCCAGAATCCAGAGGCAGAGCAACAGAGGAGGTAAAAAAAATGGCTGGTTTAATTGTAAAAATTTTTCACATGAAAAAAGCTTCAGATAAAGGGTGACTCATAACTTTAATTTAGCTTTAAATACTTGCTATTTGCAAACCAAACAAGACATTCCCTACCCCTATGTTACCTACAAACCAAACCAACAAAGATAGTTTTCAGTTGAACAAAGCATGGCTAGGAGATAAGGGATGAGAAATATTTTCTGCATCGTTATGTTACTTACACGGACTTAGAAATAAAGAAATGGCACCAGTCACCACACAAAGAACGCATCAAAATGTGAAACTTAATAGCATTCCTAAGGCACATCTGGGAACAAAAAGTTGATATTGCCACTCTTGTTTTAACTACTGCAAAAATATGAATGGCTCTTGCCTGTGATTTGTTTTCCATGCTCAGCTTTATTGAACATTACATACACCCAAATTCCTAGCTGACTGACATTTTAAACCAGTGGAAGAGGAATCATTTCTTTCTTCTCTTTAGAACGAGTAGTGAGAAAAACAGGTCCTATTCATCGAGCATTCATGTTGAAATCATCTTACTGCTACACATTTATAAAGAAACTAGAGCAATGAGGTCCCTGAGGACAGCTACAACAAAAATGGTAACGACCTGAGGCATGCAGCAGGCTCGCTGCATTTGACTGCAGCACAGTGAGTGCAACTGAAGGTACACCGGGAACCTTACAGCAACACACCTTGAACGTACAGCTACTTGGTTTGTAGACGCTGCACGGTCAGCCTTCCCAAGTCATGCATGCATACCAGGATTTTGGCTCTTCAGATACTGCCGAATTACTGAATTCCCAGGACAGAGCAGGCTTCAGAAGAAATTCCATGTAGTTTATTGCTAAAAGGTGTTTTATGCACACACTCTTTATTCCTTGAGTCAAGTTTATTCTTCGCAACATTACTCAGTTGATTTTCCTTCATTCACATGAATGAGATTACACCAGCTTACCTGAGGAGCCCAAGAAAATGAAGCTAGAGATTTTTCATGCTGAAAAGGCCACTGCAAAAACATTTTCTAGAATTTGTTATCTTTGAATATGCAAAGTCTAACGTCCCCAACAGATTTATTTTCTCTAACAAATAATTCAAACTGAGTTACCTTAAAAATGGTAAATTACAGTTTCATGATGCAGGTGAGGTAAGTGGCAATTCAATATTCAGAGCAAAAATTTTCAGTACACCTTTTTCCCCTAAAATGATGTGTTACATAAGCACTGCACTTATACAATCCTATCTTGCAGAGTCTTAAGACTATAAAACCCTTTGCCGCCACCCCCCTTTGCCTTGGGTAACTCAACCACTAACAAATACTTAATAAACTTTCTTTGGACATATCCATGCACAGAGGAAAATTAGAGCAGCCATTCAGATAAAATATTATAGGTTTATTTAAAACTTATTTTCCACTTGAATATGCAAAATACAAATTCCAACAAAATGTTCATTTTTACTTCGTAGTTTACAAATATACAAAATAGAAGTTTGCTTAAATTTATATTACATATTTATTATGTAAAGAACTATATAGAAAACATTTGTTCTGCTTAAGGCATATTTGGGAATAAACCATTGTACAAACTATTGCACATCGAAACCACAGTGCATTACAGACTGTCTGCATAACGTTATTTTCTTTAAAAAAAAGATAAACCAGGAT
>NW_009223397.1:0-2504 GCF_000690835.1 Fulmarus glacialis | reverse complement strand
AAGACAAAAATATTTCCTTGTCAGATATGCAGCAGTTTGAGAACTTTGGCTTCCTGTTTTTGGTACCTCTAGAACCAACAGTCACTAAGCACCATGAAATAGGCTTTTAAAATATAATTCTGTACCTGAATTTTTCCTCCTCTTTTAACATCATAATGGCTTTTAGAAGGAAAAAAAAGGAAAGTACAAGATGACATTTACATCTAATATTGCATTGAAAGAAAATTAAGGGAATGTCATTTCCCTGTGTAATATCCCCACCCTCCGAACTACACACAGTCTGTTAACCCTGATATCCGTGACTTCCAGTCACTCCTTGGCATTTTGTAGTCCGGAAATAATTCAAGTTGGATTTACAAATGGAATGATAGAAGATCCAGTCATTGACCCCAATGTTTTTGGTTCTCTTTTCTTTTAAATGTATATATATAAAAAAAAGTTGCAATGTCTGTATGCAATTATCCCTCTTTTCCACTCTTTGGAAGACTTCACCTTGATTATCTGTAGTGCTTAAACTGTGTTCTCCCCATCTTGCGGAAGACAGTCCTTGTGCTGTAAATACTGAATCTTTACGGCAGTTGGGGAAAGATCCACTGCTTCCAATTAAAAGTGCCTCTTCATGTGTAAGGCGAGGTGGTCCGACCTGGAAAACGCTCTGTCACACCGCTGGCACTGGAAAGGGCGGTGGCCTGTGTGTTTTCTGTAGTGACGAGTAAGTTCATCGGATCGGGCAAACTTCCATCCGCAGCCTTCCCAGTCACAGTGATAAGGCTTTTCACCTTTAAAGAAATAGAAAATAAACCATGTCAGTTAGGTTTTTTTCATGGCTACCACTTCTAACACCTTTCTTTCAAGAAGCACTAACACACGTTGTCCTGCGTAAGAAAAAGGGTGATGTCAAAGAAAATGCAATGAACTTCTTGCAAGCAAACTACAAAGACCAACAGGGTAAGACTGTCTTCTCAAGATGTACAGGTACTTTAAAATGTTGGCATCACCAAAATCTTCACTAAAATGCTCATTTCTATGGTTTTTCTTGCACACGAGGCTTCAGAGCACACAAGTTCAGATAATAATAGAGTGTATTTTTGCCAGCTAATGTTATACAATCAAATAGCAACCAGAAATAGCTCAGCAGACGTAATGTATTTAGGTAATTGTAGGTCTCAAGAATTAAAAAACAGCTGGAAACTGTTTTCATTAGCTCAGCCTGATTAAGAACTCAATCTTACTGTCTTCACTGTAACAAAACCACTGTTGATGGCAAGATGAGTTTCCTTGACAATTACAAACTCCCGGTCCTACACACACTGCAGATGGTGCTGACCGGCTCAGAGCAGATGGGAAATACTGTTCACTTGACCGATTTTGGTTTTCCTCCATTGCCATTACCTGAAGGTGTAGCCTAACTACTGCACTACCAGTAGTTTCTCCCTTTCCCATCTCCTCTTCAGGAGAAAGTTTTGAATCAAGTTCACAATCCAGGGATTTAAATTATGCAAATTCCCAGGTTATTTAATCACTGTTACGGAATGCCCGCACTGGCAAAACCACGCGCGATGTACCTGCTTTCACAAGCTCACAAGTTACTGCAACACCACATTCAGCTGCAAGGTTAAAGTTTGAACTCGGGCTCAGATACAAGCTTTGGCAGATTTTATCCGAATTCTAGCAGTAGCCAATCAACCGTTAAACTCTGCCTCTTTGGTGCTAGTGCAGGGGAAGATGCGCTCCCACGTGTAGGCGAAGCACCCCCTCAGTGCTGCCGACACAGCTCAAAGCCCCAGTCGCAAGGGGCCCATCATGGTTTCCTCAGAAAGGGAACGTCAGCTCGCAGAGGTGCACGATCTCCTGCACTAGAGCAAGCCAAGACAAGAGGGGTGCGTGTGCGAAGCGTTTAACCACGAGCAGAAAAAGCGGTATCTTAGAGAGAGGTCTGCTCCCTTCTCAGAAGTGGGCCAACACCATCTAGAGCAACAAAGCCCAGCTGACTTCCAACTACCTGCTAATTAGCTAGCCACATAGCAAGAGAAGAGCAACAAACTTTGCCTTGGCAAGAAACCCACCCGCTCCCACATCTGAGTCATTCTGAACCATTAAAAACAAAACCGCGGAGCCAATAAGCAAAGACTGCACAGGACTTCATGTAGCCAAGGGGGGAGGAAAAAAAGCCCAGAAACCCAGCAAAGAAGGGTTACCACTTGCTACTTTTAGCCCTCCACCTGCGCTCCCCCCTTTTCACTGTCCGAGGGGCTCGCCCCATGCCCCCTCAGGCCACTGACCCACGCTGGGACTGACCTGTGTGGGTTCTCAGATGCGCCTTGAGATGAGAGCTCTTGGTGTAGGTTTTGCCGCAGCCCGCATAGTCGCAGGTGTGCGTGGCCGTCCTTTTCCTGGGCCATGACCGGCGTCCCCTCTTGGGCTTGGTCTCCTCAGGCAGGCAGCTCCCTGGCGGCATCAGCTCTAGAGGCGGACAGGGAGGAGTGAGCACCGCCGCGGCCAGC
>NW_009223396.1:0-7338 GCF_000690835.1 Fulmarus glacialis | reverse complement strand
CAAACTATTCTATGATTCTATGAAATTTTCTAATGTCAGAGATAGGCTGAGATTACCCATTGGAAGGAAGAAACAAGCCTGGCCAACATAGCCCATCCTATGGAAAGATTAACCAGACAGGCTCTCTAGTGGGGACTCAGATCCAGAGAGAATAACAGGACACAAAGAAGGCTAAAGAAAAGCAAGCATGAGGTTGTCACATGTAGGTAACCCGCATGTGATCCTCCCCTGTCCCTCACAGAAGCTGGGTATGGACTGTGAGTCAAAAGATGAGAGAAATCCATGTGCCCTAGAAATACTAACTGCAGCAATCAAGAGTCTGATGACACTGGCAAGGGATGGACAGCCAGCAGGGAGCGAGATGTGGTATCATCTTGGGCAAAGCCCAGGCCCCACTGAATTCAGGGAGGTTTTGCCATGAACTTGATTAGTGATGGGATTACTCCCAAGAATTGCCTTTTCCTATATTCTTATTACCTTAGTCAGCACTCTGCTCAAAACCACAGAAGGCTGTTTTCCGCACTGAAAAAAAAAGTGTTATGAGTGATGAAATGGTAAAAAAAAAATTAATCTTGGCTCTCCTTCCTGATACATATTCCACTTTAACTTAAAAATTAAATTGAGCCTCACGGTGTGACTGTTCAAGCATCTCGTCCAGCCATCCGTCTCCCAGCTGTGCAACGTACCACTTGGATCTCCCTGCCAAACGTAAGCACTTGAATAATCCAAGCCAGGTAATTAGCATAAAGACTCTCTTAATTTGTATTACGGTATAAGTATTTTGTTAATGTATATGAGGCTTAATTTATTCATTTCAGGGCTGTATATTTGCAGGTTCCATGTCTTTATTTAACAGATAAGTTATGTATTGGTTACTACATAAATAGCTTGGAAGCTGAGGACCTTACGTGTGAGTGACAGAGCCAGGAATAAAATGTAAAGGCGCTCATTTACAATCATGAATTCATCCTCCAGCACATGTTGCTTTTATTGTATTATAGAGATAATATTTTCTCCTTCTAACCTTCTATATTTACCCCTTATTTACAGTACTCATAATCCCCTAGGATACTTTATTATTTTTAGATTACTAGATGTTTGGAAAGTTTTAACCTGTCAATGACTCTGTGATAGTGCTCTTTGCAAGGCTAAAACCATAAAAGGAAGGCAATCGACCTGTTATATGTGAGTTCTTTCAGAAGACTTTAGGTTAAAAATTTGCTTGATTGGGGGGCGTGTCTGAAAAACAGAGGACAAAGAATTACTGTCCTCTAAACAAAAATCTACAGGATTTTGTTCTGCTGTACAATGTGAAATCTTTTCCTGTTTGTATATGTGTATTTTGCAGTGCTTGCTTCAAATTCTTTGTCCTTTTTAGAAATGCAAAATAATGAACAGATTATATTGCTCCATTTCAAGGAAGAAAACAACAAAGAAAAGCCAACTGGCACACCGGATTATATAAATAAAGGCAATTTTTACTGACAGCGTTCTGATCCAAATATTTATTTATTTCCTAACTCATACAAAATTGATACTTGTGGAAATATTGGGTTAAAAGGGTTGGAAAATGAATTCTTCTGGTTATCCACAGAGAACATATAGTACCAATGAAGCAATGAAAACTTCTTTGATTTGAATAAGAAATATATTACATGTAAGTTACAGAAATGAGATCTAGTGTCATATAGAAAATGACGTATTAGAGCAAAGTATCAGGAAGGAGTTTGATATTTGTCTCTGCTGTGGCTGGAATGGGTCGCCCTTCACCCAGGTCCATCCAGTGGATGGGGAGGCTTCACTTCCACAACTCCAAACGGGAAAGCTAACTATTACCATTGCCAGGCATTTCACCTGTTTGCTTGTCAGACAGTCACCTCTCTCCTCAAGGCTCATACACCATCCAGTTTTTGCAAGTTCATAACACATTTTCTACGCTATTGAGTTTGGCTGGATTCACGCCAGAGACCTATGTGTAAAAGACTAAAAACAGAAGGAGGCTCTGTTCTACTAGAAATTTATTTAGCAATCAGATGGAAAACTTGGCTTCAGGGAAAAAAAGAGTTAGATACCAGAAAGAGATGAGAAAGTCAATCCTGGATAAAAGTAGTTCTAATTTTTAACATAAATGAAAGTGTTATTAAAGGTTTGTATATGAGTCATGCCAACTTTATGTAGATGAGAAATGTAATCAAATGGTATCTAAGTCATTATAAATTTTGCTATTTACACAAAAGAGGAAAAAGAATGTTTCCTACTTTCCTACATTTTTCATGTTTCTCTTCATATGCTGCATACTTATTAAAATGTAGGGTTTCAAGTACCCATAGAAAAAATACAAACGTGCAGAGAGAATAATCACTAGAAAGAAAAAAAGCAACCAAGTCCTATAACTGGATTTAAAATAATTCAGTCCTGTCTAAAGAGTCAAATCATGTTCTTTTTCCTCCCTACATAAAAGTTGCACTCATATTCATAACAATAGAAGAAGAAAAGCACAGTTGCTTCAAAACACTGGACATAGCTTTCCAGAAACAAGATAGCAACTACTCAGAAATGCTATGGAAAACATTAATCACATAGTAACTTGCTATTTACATTAAAGATAGTAGCCTTTAAAACTAATTAAAAATAAAAGCAAAAAACCCCACAGTTTTGTGTCTAATGTGGAGTCTCTGTTCTTTGCTTTTCATCCAGCATTTCTTTCGAGATACATATCTATATATACAGATATATGTCTGAGCGAGATGTATCAAAAGCTAAAACATGTCTGGATGGAGAGCCTGCAAATTTCATCTCAGACTACATTTGCAGTAGACAAACTCCCACAGAAAAAAATGCTGGAATGACACATTTTAATGAAATTACATTCCCCATCCATGACCTACATAGGATCCATGTAGAAACTTAAACACCTCAGTCTGTAGAAGTGGAGCTGACAGCAGCATTGCAAGTTCCCCGGTGCCGCTGTGAGCATCCCAGCCCTCGTGGTTTCCATCCCCACGGAGGCTGCCGGGACGGGTGCAGAGCAGGGCCAGTGGTGGTGATGTGGAGAGCTGTCACCCTCTGTATGGACTACAGACGGGATCCAAATCCCTTGGCAACCAGTGGAAGCCACTCCTGTTGATGCCAGCGGGAGCGGGGCGAAGGCCCAGGGCAGCAGCAGGCTCCGAGGACAGGAGAGCAGGACGAGGCATCGCCGAGCCATCCAGCCCCAGCGCTGCCACTGCATTGCCCGGCGGGCTCTCAGTTCTCACTAGGATCTACAAAACAAGTCACTGCTGTCGTGCTTCTTCCACGGGACGACGGCTGGACCGGATAGGAACTGTTGAGCACCACAGCACTTCTTATTCTTACACATGCAGGATGCTAGTGGGCAACTGGCCCCAATTTCTTATTCAGAACCAGGAAAATCCAGCTGGAGGATGTGCCCCTTAACAGAGGAAAGACCGTCTATTCTTCCAGCAGTCAGCACTCAGCTGCCTGGTCTCCACCCCAACTTGCTGAAACCAGTGCAAATTCACGGGAAAAAGAATTGTCCGCATTGAGAGGGTATAAATCCTTCCTTACGTACGAGAATGGTACAAGCATTTACCCGGCATCTCTATCAAATATCGTAGAAAAGGTTACACAAAAATATTTAAATATATGGATACAGATACATAGATATTACACTTGCATAAAATATGTATATTCAAAACCCTTTGGGCAGTTTCACAGTTAGCTGAAAATGTATGCTTCAGAAATATGAACAATTTCCTACACTTTTCTAGTTGAAGCAGGAGGGGGGAGGGGAAAGAAGCATCATCCTTATTAATACTGAATGCTAAGTGCAGAAGTTTAGCTGTAGCTGTAGGGCTTTGAAGCAATTGATTTGACAGAACCTCCAAGCATAAACTGTTTTAAAAATCCACATCTATTCCCTAGATTGCTTATTGTTTCATGAAAATGAAAACCTACGTGTCCTGCTTGTATCAGCTAGATCTCCTGAGACCATTCAATTAAACCTCATAAGCTTGCAGTACTTCAAGATAGGATTGTGTATTGGGAGTATGCATGAACGTTATTGCAGTATTTCTGTGTGATAATAAGAATTTATAACTTCTCGTATCTCATATAATTTAACTTTAGAAATGCAAAACCTTAAATGACACCACAAGAAGCTCACAGTTCTGAGAAAATTAAAGTCAGTATGAAATTTTACTTATAGACCACATAATTTACATAGATTTACATAAATACAGAGATATTAAAATATTAAATCAAAGCTAATTAACAGAGGATAGAGTTTTACATGATAACATATTCTAATTCTAGTTACATCTTTGCAACTACTTTTAGTGTAATGAGATTATGTAAATAATATATATACCTATATATCCATAATATATATAAAGATATATATATCTCTATCTCTCCATCCTTCTTTTTTGCTTCAAAAATAGGGCAGTTTTATAACTGCAATGAGATGTGACAAGCAGTACACTTCTGGGGAATTATTGCATGCCTTGAGTGCATAAGGCAGAAGGAAGAGTATCTGACTTCAGACACTAAAGAAGTGGAATCATCAACCAGAAATGCACTGGAGTGATTTGGAACATCTTACTGCTTTTATAAAACTCAAAATTATACACTGGGTTGTTTTTTTTTTTTAAAGGCACAAAATAAAGGGGAAAGTAATATCTCTCTATTTAGTGGAGTTCAACGATCAGGAAGCTCCATTACTGTTCACTGAACACTCTTCATTGTCCTAAATCTATTCCCTGTGGTGCAATACTGTGCTGCAGTTGCATAAGGAGGTTAAACACAAAAGTTCATGCATCCTTTATTAGGGGAAACAAAACAAAGCCAATTTCTTTGCCCAGCAACATTGAAGTAGCCATTAGCATCCGATCATACCAGCTGGCGGGAAGAGTCAGCCATCGCTCCCATCAAACTGCAATGTGCAAAACACCATTCGGTCGCAGGTACGCTTGCCGCACTAACCTCAGCTGGTGGAGCAGCTCCTGGAGCTGGATAGTACAGTACTTGCCCAAAACGCTGGAGGCACGGATCCAAACTCAACAGCAATTTCCCGTCAGACCAGGCAAGATTGGAAAGGGGTAAAACTGGGTAACAGAAACACTGCCCTGAAACCTCTGCATTTTGGGGCTATTAGAGGATTATGGAGCACTTCCGCAACCCTCTTTCCCAGTTTTAAATTGGTTAACAGCATTCACTCCCAGCTCAGGGCCCCAGACCTCCCAGTGCATGTGCCTGGGATTTTTCTAGCCTAACAGCCACCCTGGGAGGCAGAGTACAGCAGAAAGGGAATAAGTGAACACAAAATATTGAAAACTGTGGACTATTACTATCATCTCCTCAAATCACTTTGAATGCTGGGATAGAAAGAAAAAAAAAAAGAAGAAATCCCTCAGGATCACTTTTTCTTTGCTGTATTTTTAGATGTTAATATGCACAGTAGAGGGCTGCCTCTGCTATGATACCACACAAGATGTTTCAAAGTTTGGATACGGCACTCTGTTAAGGCACCTTCAAGTAACGGTCATTGATTTAATCGCTAAGCAAAGCCGCATTTTCTGTACCCGACGCTGCTTCCTCCAACACACACAGTACTAGCAGCCACTCACACCTGCCATCCACAGACAAAAAAAACTCCTGGTGCTTGCTAGGGAGAAACTACACCAGCCACTTCTGAAATAAATATTTGCCAGGGTTTAGGAGCGGACGTGTTGCACAACTGTGTGGTTTGTTCCCCAGAAGGGGAAAGGGGAGAAAATTAAGTGTTGTCCCTAACTGTCTACTAGATTAGGAGGGTTAAAAATATGTATCAGCCTAAAAAAGTAGAAGCCAGCTCTGTACTGCTGCAGGATTCCTTGCTGGGAGGCGAAGCTGTAAACGCAGGCGTTCAGTGTGGGGTGCCTGGTGCAGAACTGGATCTGTTTCAGGACCAAGAGGAGGTACAAGGACACCCTCCCCTGGGAGAGGACAGGCAAGTTACTGCACATCACCTCACCCTGCCACACAAAACAGTACTGGGCGTGGGTTTCACGTTTCATGGCGTGGGGATGGGGACATTTGAAGATGAGGGGGGCTGAGGGGAGAGGAAAGCTTGGGCATCGCTCTGTGCAGACAGCTCGCCCCATCCCCCCAGATGGTGGGATGCTCAGCGCTGCAGCTGGGGTGCACAGGGCCGTGGGGCCGGAGGGCGCTTGCAGTTAAGCCCAACTAGGGGTGGCCATTTCTACACAAAACAATATCCAGCCCTGGAAAGGAGTGAGAGGGGTGGGAGAGGGGCATAGGTCCTAGCACAAAAGGAGAGACCAGGGTGGGCTGTCACTCTGCTCTGAGGGGACAGGGGGTCCCAAGGCACCCACCAGACCTGCCTTTCCCCCACACACCCCAACCCATGCCATGCAATGGTGACACAGGGTGCAGCGGGAACCCCAAGAGAGTGGGATCGCCTCGGTCCTCGGGGTAATGATGTCCAGGGAAAAGGGATCCCCCACCCCTGACCCTCTCCTCCAGGTGGACGACTTGGTATTTGGTAGCTGTGTGCAGCTCCTTCTCCAGTAAAAAGATGCATCCTTTTCTCGCACAGTCAATGAGAAACGCAATGGGATCTGTCATGCGCTTGGATTGTGGGCTTGTTCGTTCATTTGAATTAGCAATGTTTTCTTCTTCTTCGGGGACTAGAGTAATCACTCAGGTATTTACAAACACCAACCAGCGCCTTCACGAGGTCTCCCCCAAAACATCATGACAAAATCACTGTCTGCAAGAGCCCTGCACCAGCTGTGTCCAAACAAGCCCGTGCTTGCTGAGAGCTCGGGGCTGCCGAGGGAGAGGCGCGCTGGATCTCCGAGTCCTGGGGGGGTCTTCCCAGACGGCTGTCTCTTCCTTGGGGTGCCTCTCCCTGCACCCCCATGCTGCCGCTATTGCTGCTGTGGGTGCAGTGGTCCCGCTCATACTCCTCTTGAGCCTTTTGCATTTTCCGCTTCTTCATCTTCCTCTTGTGGATGTGGAAGGTGGTGAGGGAGAGAAGGATCAGGCAGAAGATGAGGGTGACCAGGACAATTAAAACCAGGGTGGATGAGAAGGACTGGAAGAGTTGACCCACTTGCGTGATGCAGGTGCTGCTGGCGTTTAAGGTGGCAGATGTCCTGTTCAGAAGACAAGGTGGCAGGGAGAGCCTCAACTCCTTGGAGAGCTTGGCACTCATTGAGGAGGCTTCGGAAGATGAGGATCTTCCCTCTCTGAAGACGCCTAAATTTCAATCAGTGCCGGGCTGCTGGCGGGCGCTCGCTGGAAATGCCCGGGGTGCTGCCGGCTCAGCCT
>NW_009223395.1:843-16729 GCF_000690835.1 Fulmarus glacialis | reverse complement strand
GACGTCCGGAAAGTTGAAGGCCCCCACAAAAGCAAGTTCTTTAATTATTTCAACTTATTGTATGGATTGCACACCTTAAGCACTGTAAGAGTTCCAGCATGAGGTCAGGCCACATTCATGGTTAATAGGGGAATGGGTGTAGTTGCCCAAATACTTATATATCTGTATAAAATGCATGCATGTAGGTCTCAAATACTGTTAAGGAAGCAGTACATGTTGAATCTGCTTCTTTTACAAGTACACCGATGCATAAAAATATGTATGCCTAGTTTTACTAGAGTATCCAGTGTCCTGATATATTGCTTTTTAATGTTTATATACTCTTAAGTAACATTAGTGCACTAAGCCAGGGCATCAATTCTTGAAGAAGTTGGATCATGTTGACAGCTTGATTTCTAAAACTGTCTGAGGTTTTCTAAATGGTCTAGTGCTAAAGCACTAGAGAGAATAGGTTGTTAGAATTAGCTGGTGATGACCAGGTAATCAAACACCAGAGTTATTTGAATTTTAGATTACAAAATGGTTTTAGTATTCAATCAAGCCTAAGCCAACTCTTGGAACTCCAGGAAACCCTAACTTCACATTTTTTTTAAGCTGTTTTGTAGCTTCAGTAAGATGGGGCAGATTTTTTTCTTGAAAAACTTTTTAACAGTCATATGGGCCTCAGATTGGTATCCAAGAAGAGAATGAAGAAAGCTCAAAGTAAGCCATAGAAGAACATTGAGGGAAACGCTGAGTGTTTACTGCTTAATAACAATTTGTATGTATGGAAGATAGCCCACTGCCATTCTAAGGAAATGCTGACAAAAAGTAATGTTCCACCGAGGCAAGAGAGAATTGAAGTGCAGGGGTTATTCTGCATAAACGTTCAGAGAGAAGGCCATCATATAAGGTCCCCCATTTTCTTTTTTGCACCAGAATATACTCAGATAAGACTCATATAGTTCAGTTGTCCCTCCACTGTCCCTTACCCAAACCTGCAGCAATTACTTTTGATGACAAAAATAAAGTTTATTTTCCACATTCATTCAGTCCTTGACTGAATTTCCAGTTGTGCCTGAAAAACTGGAAATTCCAGATAGACAGGGCAAAACATCTTTGGTATCTACTTTCTTCTCTAGATATGTCATGGAACTCATACCTTACTTCAAATGTTCCATTGTGCTGCTTTGAGATAGGACAGACTTTGTTGGTCTTTTGGCCTTGACAAAAGTCGAACCATTGGCCTCCCTTGGGAATGTTTGTAATGCACATACTGAAATGTGTATATCTTGACAAGAGTGTTGTTGAACTCCATAAATTACATTAAACCAATGAGAACAGAAAGATAACAATCAGACTATTACATTGCCATACAACATTATCTAATAACCCTGTATAAAGAATGTAGAATTGGAGCATTTGTGCCCTATATATCTCGGAAAAAATCTTTTCCAATTATAGTACTTTGACCTTTTAATGTTTTGTTTGCATTGCTGTTTGGTCTTAATCTCTCTTGTTTACAGCAATATTCAGGGAGGAAAATGCAGAGCGGCCAACAAATAGTAATGAGAAATATAAAAGTTAAAAGCTGAGTTTTGTAAATCTAATAATATTTTATGGGTTTTTGTAAGGTATATAGAATGTCTATGTTTCAGTACCTTACTCCCTTGAAGGCAATTTATAGCAAGGCTATGAATTCGACATTTTTATTTCAGTTTATAATGTACAACAGAACCATTCACTAATTATTCCTCACTGTATGTCTTTAAATTGGTTTGCCTAGGGGAAAGGAAAGGGGAAATCATGACTATATGTGGTGTAAGCTCATTAGATCCACAACTAGATCTTTAGTGTCTGCAGTGCCATTATTTCATCAAAATGTCATTTTGACTGTCATCACACTATAACAGGGCCTGGTTTGCCACCTCCGCCTTTCCCAGTTAGGGAACAGGAATCCCTGCAGTGTGGGTTTTGGACAGTGTTGAGGTGCAAGCAGAGTTTCAGATCACCTGCAACCATTTTGGAGATGGGCATAATGAGCAACCTGAGACAGAAAAGGGAAGCATTTTGCTGAAGTCTGTGGACAGACAGAGTCACAGACAGAATGAAAACTTGAGAAGTCCAAATTTCCAGACTCTGGTTCATCCAGACTGCATCTCCTTACATGGAATCATAGATTACTGTGGAAAAGATTGCAAGAAGGCTAAGAAATGAGATTGAGAGAAAAAAATGTCAGAAATCTACATTTTTCTGATGCTCAGCACAAGTGAAAATGCAAGAGTGATCAGCAGTGTTGATAGACTTTTGGGGGCCTCTATGTTGACTTTAAGCAGTTTTCTTGCCCTTTTTGTTTTCATACAGAATAGACAAATGAACAAATAAATCCTCATTAAGACTATCTATGCAGCCTCTTGTCTTCTTTGTAGTGTGCTGTGCTGCCAGTGTTTTAAGAGGGGACTCCTCCACAATGTTTTCCTCTTACCAGATGTGCATGTCCTTGCAAAAAGAAAAGGCAAGAGACTGGGTTTCCATTCCTTTCTGCTCCTATTAAAAAAAACATGGGTTTTTTTGGTCCTTGAAATCAAAATCACTAGGCAAATAAACTGAGCTACACTGTGTTAGAAGTATTAGTCTGTGGTTTTGAAGTCTGATACCAACTATGCTGATGACAATGTCTAATACCAGCATATAAACTTAGGCAGGGAAAAACCCTATAAAAGGTTGAGAAGGGACTCATCACTGAGAAAAATTTTGAAGACAGTTATTTGGAAAACCCTGCTCTCCAAAAGCAAACCTCTTCACATTCAGAGACTGGCGGGGGACAGCGTTGTTTTTGTTTTCTCTTTAGAATAGCTTACCCACTGATGCTGGGAGTTTGAGTCTCCGGCTAACTGGTTTATATTAAGTGCTCACTGATGTGGGGGTCTGAAGCCCAGGTTTGTCTTTAGTGATGTGAATGTCTTCAGTGCTTTATCACTGAGTCCTGCTCATTTTCATTCTGCCTTCCTGGCTTAATAATAAGTAACACAAAAATCATAATTCTCTTCAGAAAAATCCAAGGGCACCACACATTTAATGACTACAGCTGGCTGGCCTAAGTATTTACCAAGGTGCTAAAAACTGTCATATCTTCTCAAGCAGGACAATAATCAAAAATTAGTTTCCTAACCACTGGCAGAGTGTTCTGTCTGGGATTTAAGATACAAAGGTAAAGAAGCAAATCTTCTTGCTTTGGCTACCTTATGGGAAAGGTTTGATGTAAAGACTAAACTACAGAAGACAGTCCAGGATACTTTTTGACTCAGCTCCTCTCCTGAGCATTTTCTATGCCTAATGCAGGCATCTTCTTGCTCACCATTCTTCTCCCTTTTATGCCCCTGATTTTTCCCATGAATTTTTGTATCTAAATTGAGATTTGTTAGGAGACTAAAATTAGGCCCACTTTTACCAGGTCTAAGTCTTTTCCACCTCTCAGACTATTTTTCAGTAGCCGAAATTCCTTCTTTGTACCTCAGCAAACACAAACCCCTGATCCTAGCTGCTGGCTCTTTTCCTGCAGCTAAATCTGCTCTACAGTAGCAAAAGCCTGAAAAAGCTTCCTGTCAAATCTTTGATCTTTCTTTAGTGAGGAAAATAGCTACATGTGCTGATACCTAATATTTCTGCAATCCAACATCTCTACAGCAGCATTACATAAGCCAGTGTGGTGATGTATGTTTTATTTTATTTACATTCCCTCAGTGTGGTGATGCATGTTTTATTTTATTTACATTCCCTCATTCTGTATTGCTTTTGTCATCATAACACACCGATAACCATTTCTTCTCATTTAGAACATTTATCTTGGTACTTCAGATGGGTAGACAGACGTGTTAGAAACTAAAGATGTGAGCACTCTTCATGGAATTTGGAAAGAACTGGGGTCTGCCTCATCACTGCAGTATTCAATACCAGATCTTTGTTTGTGTAATGTCATTAAAGTCACTGAAGAGACTGTCACTGTACTCATTGAATTAGATATTTTGGCTTATGCAAGCCCAATTCGAGTCCTGAATCTGAGCACAATTGTTGAGTTTTGATCCAGAGTATTGCAGTATGGCATTCATGATGAAATAAACAAGAACACAATACCCAGCAAAGCTTCTATCCGAAGAGATTTATCACAACATTAACCACATGGTGGATGAACTTAATACAGGACAATAAAATTAGATTTAATTTGAGAGGTAGGCAAATTTCAGGTTGATTCTTATTTTATCTGAACTGAACACCTGAAGAAACACAGTAACTTTGAAGACAGTTTATTCTCTCATCTGGAAGAAATAACAAAAGAGAAGAAAAATTACGTCAGTTACTAAAGCAGCACTTTTATTGCACTTTTAAAGGGCTTGAGACCTTGGTTACAAAACAGCTGTAAGGAGACTGAGAACTTTCTAATGCCTGAAGCACCAAGAGGTTTTATCACACACACATGTACACAAGATAATTTGCTTTAAAGTTGAAACCTTTCCCTGAGACCATGATTTATGGCTGGGTGTTGTCAAGACTCAACAATTAAAATTTTTTTCATACTGTTTTTCCTTGAGAGATCACAGTTCTAAACCCTGAGTGTTTCAGGCTTCCTAGTGGATTTGCTCCTTTTTCTTCTTATAACACAGCGATTCATATAAAACAACTGCCTGACCTGGTCCCACCTGGGTTCCTCAGTTCACTTTTGCATTATTTATTCTTCAGTCCTCTGCCCAGATGTTACAGGCTTCACAGATAAAATTGAGAGCACATCTACACCATATATGCAGCAAAAGAATGTAAATTCTTTATTGGTGCTTTAATAGTTTTTCTTATCTCTTCCATAAGCATTTGTATTGCCTTTTCACAGATTAACAACAGAGCAAAAAAGAAGTTTTTGTCAACAGTGCCTAACTGATATAAAGAGTGTGCAGTATTTATAAGTCACACTACTAAACATAGCTTTGACGAAGGAGTGGGGTTTCTTTTTCTCAAATAAATAAATAAATAAATTTAATTTTGTATTATAGTGTTCTTCAATCCTTTCACCTATTATACATTCTGCCTCTCCTCCCAGTATAAAAGAAGCAAAAACAAGTCCTCCTGACAATCCAGATTATTATCCCAAACAAACGAAAATACCTTCAAATCTGCATCATAACACATAACCCTCAGGATATATGCAGTCATTGAATTCTACATATATTGCTTTAAGAACAATTAATTTTACAATACAGAATTCTTAAATAGCACTTGAACTAAAACTTTCTCCAGCAAGACTCACTGGTGTTGAAATAAAGTGTATGCTGCTAGACATCCATAAGGTAATGACTTCAGAGTGTGTGCTACGCTGTGCTGTGCTGTTTTAGGGAGCTGACCGCTGCAGGGTCATTGTAATTATAAATATTTTACATGCAGCGCCTGCAATGGTCTCCAACTTCACTTCTTATTTTGTCACTATTATTAAGATTCTTTGACAAAAAGATTTCGAAGATGTCACTGTATTCTGGAGTTAATATCATACATCATATCAAGCTAAAATTTCCCTAAAAAAATTTCTTAAAAGCATTTTTTCCTGGACAGCTATTTGCACATGGTCTGAAGGAGCTTTATTTAAAAAATTCCAGCAGAAGGAGAAAATAAAGTTTGAAAAATGAAGACTTCAGGGTGTTTTTGTTTTCTTAGCTAGATCAAATTGGACTCTGTCTCTGTTCTCTACAGCTTTATTAGGATACATTTGGCATTTAATTAGTAAACAATGTAATTTTTTAAACTTCTTGTCATTTGGCATTTCCAATAAAAGATATTGTGCAGCAAAACCAGGAGAGTTTGTGTCCATTTGTCATTGACCGATAGAGGATCATACAAGAATTTTGTCACTGGGTTTGGGGGATTTTTTTGCAAATTCAACAGCTGATTTAATCAGTACTTGAATGATGTACTGATATCACACCTGTATAGCTATACAAGAGTGCAAATAGCATTCAATCTTTATTATTGGGTGTTTGCTCTTCAAAATAATTGCATCTGTTAAAAATCCCATCAGGTTAAGCAGGAAGAGTTCCACCCTTTACAGTCAAAGCCTGACACCTGCTCATTACATTAATAAAGATTTTGCCTTCTAAGATCAAGAGGTATTGACAGAAAGGAGTAATCACCCTGCTCAGAGTGATTCCTAGTTTTTGGAATATCTCAATCACTACTGTTTTGACAAAGGGAAAAAAAATAATAGATATTTCTCTGCTTATATAACATCTAGGAAAATCATGGAGTGGGAAAGGAAAACCCAGAGGATAGGGCTATATTGCTGACAAACACTAGAGACAATTTTCAGTTGCCTCAGTGTTACTTATGCATCCTGTCATCCATCCCGTTCCTCTCAACATGGTGTCAGAGTACCCATATGTGTTACAATTAAAGAAAGTTTACCATTGCAATCTCCCTATTTGCTTTCCCTCTCTTAGATCATGACAATAATTTTTGACAAGTATGCCAGTCTATCCAGCTGCTGTTCATTTCACTATATTCTCTGCAATAAAAAAGAGAACTTTACTGTGATCTTTGACATAATTTCACAAGACAGGAATTTAATTAGCCATCTTGGATGATATGAGGAACATATCAACAGTGATATCTAGAGCAGAAGTTATGCAAAAGCATGGTAAACACTGCCACTACTTAAAAGTGATCTGGTCTCAGACTTTGTAAAGCAGTAGGCAGGGAAGGGATGCTTTCTAAAAATTATTTTTAAAAATTGGAGTCATACTGATTCCTTAGGTGCTGCATGATCTGCATTGCAAACAACCTGTTTATTTCACTTCCATGTTGACTAACTGACTGGTGAGGTAACCTCTAATTATGGTTCATGTGGCAATAATAATAAAAAAAAAAGAGTTCATTAATTCTAATCCAACACATTCAGTGTTGAACAGCTAATATAATGTATTACTGGGATACCCATTCTGTTGAGATAACTTTCTTGCAGAGTAATCTTATTACAACAACTGAGTACTTCACGATATCGAAAACTTTTCCAACTAAGCAATGTGAATTTCTGTCCTATCAACATCACATGCTTGAAGGTGCTTGCCCGTAAAAATGACTGGATGGACAACAGCTTAGAGAAGTTTCTTTACATCATACACTAGATACCTGTGATAATGGGATATATCCTCTAATAGGCCATATTCTTAACTCTTCTGGTGGAAGAATATAAAAATAAATTTTAAAATCCCCTACAAAACTCCTTTTTTTCTTACAAAGGAAGATACCAACATGCTTATTATTTAATGTAGCACTATTAGAGGCATAAAAATAAAAATGTGCACAGGTATGAACAGAGCCACATGGCCAGTTTCTAATTAATATCTCAAGTCAAAGCTTTGATTTAAATGCAGAGATATAAAAGCTGAGGGAGGAGTGTTGCTTTGCTTTGAAATCAAAATGAAACTTCAGGACAATCTAGCTTCTTGTCTCTCCATAATGCAAATTACAGAACATGCAAGCAGAATATTTTCTTTATATAGTATATGTCTAAATGCTATCCCTGAATAGGAATCTGCTGGGCAAGGATTCAGGATGTTAAATATGTTATTAGGTTCAGAAAGGATTTTCTTGGTTTTAAGAAACAATGTATTCCTGCATAACATCTTTGTTGGCATTAGTCCCCTAGGAGAAATTAATTAGTCTTAATGAAAAACATCTGTAGAGGACATGGTGATGATTTGCTAGATGAAGTGATTCACAAAGAAATTATTGCCCACAGTGATAAGCCAAAGATCTGCAAGGCTCAACAAGGTCTTTACAGGTTCAAGTAAAGGAGACATCATCAGAGCAGAAAATTTCTCAACTTCATCTAGTTGTGCTCACGGCTTTTTTCTACATTCCACAATATGTGAATTAGGTCCAAAACACTGGTCTGATTATTACTATATATTTAACCATTGTCCATATTTGCTTTCAGTGTTTGGCTTTCAATTTTGGCTTTTGAAAAATTTATGCTCTCTCTGCATGGGGGAATTCCTAAGTCTTGGACCACCTTCTCAGCTGGCTCCAAGTGCCACAGCTCTGCTGGAGTTGTGGTTCCTTCTCCACCCTTTTCAAATCTTTACTTGAAGAGCAGTAGTGAAGTTTCTTGGTTTCCAGCTGGAAACAACAGGTTTCTTTGGACAAGGTTTAGAAGTAGATTTCTAGCCTTCTCTGAAAAGCCATGATTGCTCATCCAGAACTACCACCTCAGGGGAGTTAAATAGACTTTTAGCAACTAATACATAACACCCTTATGCACAAAGAGGTAAGCAGTGTTGCTTTTCACAATTGTGAACACTTACAGATGCAAACTCCAACCCCCCCGCCAGTAAATTGAGTTCCTTATAAGGATCAGTAAAGTAAGTTAATACACATCTGTGTGCTTTTAGCTGTAGATTAGGAAATCACCTTCAAAATGAAATGAAATTTTTTATTAACCACAAAACTTGAACACTACAAAATTGTTTAATAGAATTTTTTGATTCAGCTTATGACATTTTAAGAAAAACATGTTTTAAGTCAGTTTTGGGTTTTGCAGTGAAAAATATTTTCTTCTCAGCCATTTTAAATGCATGTTTCTGAAGCCAGACGTGTCTTCTGTGTTCCACTGTCTGATCTAAGAGTAAAAGACTGACACGAGAATTTGTTGCTGTCGTTGCTTTATACTGGCCAGAGATACCACTGCTGAGTCTCACAAAGGAATGTCTCTCTCCAGTAATACCTTCAGTTTGTATCAGTCACTAGAATGAAAACTGAGCTGTAATTTAGTAAAGTACTGAGAACTTGGATAACATTTAGTAATTCTTAGTCCCGGCAGAGTATGTATTTAGGAATCATGCGGTGCTTAAAAATAAGTATTGCTGAACTTGAGTCAATAAGGACTGCTTAACAATATATCAAGCATTGTTATGCTGCTTATTTTATGTGACCTTGTTGTCCTTCCTTTCAGTGAGGGAACTGCAAAATCAGAAAAAAATCAGTTGAAAGTATTGCAGTGTTCAGGGACCAAAGTTTATATTTTGCAGTTCATCATAAGTATCTGGACGATACCCAGTGCTGACCTGCCAATATCATAAATGTTACGCTCCTAAAGTGTAACATGTCTGCTTTTGCGACTTCTAACCACATATCTGTATTGCATGATATAAATACATAAGCTGGAAACTTCCGGTTACTGCAGAATTGCAATGCACTATTTTGAGAAATACACAAATTAACCCCACATCTTGGGCAAAATATCCTTTTGTGACAAAACTCCAGAGTATTGTGCTCATGAATGTGACAAATGGACTAGTTTACATTGGTTATTTTCATCACAGCATGAGTAGTAAATCCAAATATTATACCTGAGCATGTTACTAAAGAACCAAAGAACAATAATTTTTTTCTCTATTGTAAAAGGGAACCTGAACTTCCAAGAAAGAGCCATTAAAGAACAGTAAGATGTTTATGCAATGAGTGTAGATCATAGATTATTGCCTGGCCATTTAGAGCTATCTGAGAGCTCCTTGGGGACCTCCTTAACTGGAAGAGAAAGTCTATGCTTCAGTATGGTTACAGTACATGCAAAGGCCTGAAGTTGACAGATTAGCCATAGCTGGATAGATACCACTGGATACGTGGTACGTTTTCTCCTAGAATTGTGGAAGATTATGCCCTGAACATGTCTTATTTATCCCAGGGGCGACTTTCATCGTTTTCCAGACATGATTTTTTTTCTTTTAATTTTATCATTCCTCTCATTCACTTTGTCTTTTGACAGAGAAAAACATAGCCATGTAGTAAAGACCTAGAAGTTGCCACTTCTGGAGGTTCACTGGCATGATGGAGCCTTTAGAATCCCTGCAAAATGTACACAGGCTTCTCCAAAATGGATGATTTTGCTGACAGAGGCGGTGAATCAGTTATGATTAATGGACATTGTATTTTTATTATTGTGTCAATGGAATAACGTGTCCCTTTGGGCTTCTGTGCTTGTGTCTGGTGGTCACGATGAGAAAGATTTTTATAGGCTGGTAACAAATAAATATAGTGCTCTTTCAAGGTCTGTTCTACTAATACTGAGTTGGCTCTTAATTTCTCCAGGCTGCTCACATGTGGCAATAATCAACCCCCAGATACAGCCCAGAAGCATCTTGGTTATCTGTAAGACAATCTTGCTACAAAATAATTTCGCTCAAACCAGCTAGAGAGCAGCAAACTCACTGGAATCCAGAGTTAAAGCTATCAGTGTTTATCTTATTTTGCATGGCTTCTTTTAGAAAATGAAGAAAGTAAGTTGCTTTGGGTGTGCAGTTCTCTCTCTCTTTGCGTAATAAACAGGCTCTATTTGCATGAATCATGATGATGTGGGCTAAGAATACAGGAAATGCTGTGGAGTAAAATCAAAGGGGGGTCCCGCACCAAAAGATTGGAGGTGGGGAGAAAAGGAAACAGACATTTGAAACAACTCTCTTCAGCTGCACCCTGCCTAGTTAGAAAAACCTTCCCACATCTCTTTTTTGTTCCTGTGCTCTAGCCCAGATCATGAAGGTAGGTTTCAGTTACCCCTTGCTTACGCTTACTGGAGACTTCCCAGTACATCAGGTTGTGCCAGGGGAGGTTTAGATTGGATATTAGGAAAAATTTCTTCACCAAAGGGTTGTCAAGCATTGGAACAGGCTGCCCAGGAAAATGGTTGAGTCACCATCCCTGGAGGTATTTAAAAGACATGTAGATGTGGTGCTTAGGGACATGGTTTAGTGGTGGACTTGGCAGTGCTAGATTAACAATTGGACTTGATGATCTTAAAGGTCTTTTCAAACCTCAACAATTCTGTGATTCTATGATATATAGATTCACACAGATCCAACCTTAAGCACTTTCTTCCTTAGCAAGAATATATGAGCATCTTCTCCACTATGAACAAGTGGAGAACTATAAGACTTTGTTGCAGTCTTCAGCAGGGACTTCATGTTGTAAGTTTAGTTTTGGAAACTAGCAGTTTTCCTCTCACACAAAAAGGAACAGAGGTCTTTTAGCACAGGCCTCACTCCTACTTGTGACTGACTCTATTCTCATTTAAATGGGAACAAAATCCAACCCTTACAGCAATCTGTCTTATGTTTTAAATGTATGACAAGCTAAGAGATGAAGCAGATGTACCAAAACAACACACACTAGCCTCTGTTGATGACCCAGATTTATTTTTTGCCCTATATTTCTTGACACTATTCACAGTATGAATTGCTCTACAGGATACCCCTTCTGAGTACACTTAGTTCAAAAAAGTCTTCTTGCTGAGTAACATGTGCACATAATAAATCCAGCTGCCAAATGTAAATTTTCTAGGAAATTTGTTGTTTTTCTTTTCTCTATGGAAACGTTCTGGAAAATATTCTCTTTTTTTATCCAATGTATCCTTCAATTCATTGGTCATTGTTTCTTTTTTAAATTTCCCTAAGGTTTCACAATGTAGGCTTCGATATCAAGTATTCCACTGCAAAATCATTCTGTATTTTTATTTACTTTGTATTCATTATTACTGATGAATTTTGCACAATCAAGCAAAATAGAAAGGAGAAAGTCAGTTGGGATTTGGAAAAAAAGGTAATGTTTCAGTGCAATATCATGTATGCAATCATGATTTTTGTCAAAGCTAACATATGGTATACTTATACTACAGAAAGGATAAGTCTTAAGTACTGCAATGATTTTGTGTCTACTGTGCAGGGTTGGAATAGTTGGAAAAAAACAAACAAACAATTCCTTAAACTTTTGCCTAATATGATTAGGTTAGATATTTTTGCAGTAATTTCCAGTTTAGAAACTTAAATCACCCAGGGAGTCCCATGATTTTCATATGCTTTACCAGGTCTTTAAGTTCAATAATGGGGACTGTAATTAATTATAGTGTGCTTTCCTCTTACAATGCCTATCATCACACATGATGACTGAGCAGCTTCCCTCAGCTTTATGTAGATTATCTGCAACTTCAGATTTTATCCTGAGAATACAGTTGTAGACAATACATGTCCAGTTTGTGAATTAGCTTATTTAATACACAGAACGTAGCATTTTTGCAATAGTGAGTTTCTGATACTGAGCACTCCAGAAATAAGCAATTCTAAGAGTTCATTTTTCTTCACTAGCGTTAATTCAGTCATATTACATATTGTTTATTCTCTATGGGAAAAAATGTGTGAAAATTTATATTTAGCAAAAGGGAAAGGTAAAAGAATAGGCTGTGAATCTGCTATACAAAACAGACACAACTTCCTGATTCATACATCCTCTGAAGAACGGGTTGTCCAGTTTTAAAGAAGCTTTTTTTTTTTCCAGAAGGCATTCCTAGACATTACTTTTGAGTAGTTATTATGCACTTGGCAATTGCTTCTTCCTGATGAAGAAAAAATGGATCAAGGACTTCCAATATATACTTTACTTCTTTGATATTGTGTACTGACAATGAGTAAAGTGGCCAAGACACCTTCTTGCTTCAGAATTTCCAGATCTTTGACTGCTTAATGTCATAATATTCATGAGAGGACTTTGTATTTATTTCTTGGGAGTGTGCCTGGGGGTTCTCTTTATTTTTACTTTAGAAAAAGGGGAAAAGAGAAGATAAATTATTAAAAACATTAACTCAATATCTATGTTTCTTTCTCAATTTCTGCAAAATCTTCCTCTGAAACAGATTAAAACTCCCATTGGTTCCCTTTCTTTCTTTTTTTACTGGGGTGGCTATTCATTTGTTTTCTGATTTTGATTAACGTATGATCAATCCTCACAGTTTCTGCCTGAGTTTTGGAATCTTGTGAACCCCAGGTTTCTGATGAAGTTCAAATGTTACATTAGGATCTTACTCACTTCTCCCAAAATTCCCTTCCTTTGAGCCTTAAGCTTTTATCAACCTTGAGAGGAAAGACTGATTTAATCTCTAATGTTTCTATACTGCCTGAGCTGAGATGGGCCCTTCTTTGTTTTTGGTGATCCATCCAAAAGTTTCTGCAAACTAGCAATTGCTTCCAGGAAGTGCAGAAGTAGCTGGAAGCTTTTATCTTAAGATGGTGAAGTGCAAGCTTATTCCTTCTCAGCTATCACCAGGAAGGACAGAACTAGAGTTACTTAAGTGCCATACTGACTTGCTGGCCCTCCCCAGACTGTCTGTCGTATGTCATACTGCATTAACTGATCCAATAACTATAGTTAACTATAGTAAAATGCAGCAGAAAGTTCCAGTACTGCAAAAAGTATAAAACAAGTAAGCAGGAGGCAAAATTATTAACTGAACTACAACAGCATCTGGAGGCCCCTATATCATAAATGCTAGATCTCAAACAAGACAGTTGCTAAGCCAATAAATTATTGAACCCCACAGTTGTCCTTCATATATGACTGTCCTCATCATTAAATTTCTCACCACTAAGTTGCAGTCTGGCTCACCCTCTTGCTTCTTTCAAATTCAGTATTCAATTGTTTGTGCAGAACTAAACATTTAAGAGCAGAGTGTTTTATCTTCAGACTAATGAAGGGTTGGTTGTCCACCTTGTTATTAAACACCTCTTGATTAGAGCATTTACTCAGGAAATGGGAAGCCAGTCCCAGTGCCATTCTTCACCTGAGGTTCCTTTCTTTCCTGAATGCTGGTGTAGCATCAGCAGGAGTCATCTCTACTCTGATGCTGACTTGAGATATGGCTTTGATATTTTTCTTCCTTTTGCAAGCAGAGGAAGGCACTGAACTATTTCTGAATGAGTGTTCCAAGGAATATTTTGTTGTAATATAATTCTTCTAAAGGAAAGCATTTGTTATGTTCTTGGAGGATCCAACAGGACAAAGAAGTCCCTCAGTGGGCTGGTTACAAACAAAGGAGATATTTATGCTGAGTTACTCAGCCTGCAACAGTTCCTAGTATGCCCAGAAGTAGAAAACTTCAGGAACTTTAAATCTGACAAGGTGGTACATAGGAAATGTACATACCATTGGGATGAAGTAGCAGCTGGGCAGTTCTGACTGCTCTGGAAGTCAGACACCTAAATTCTTTGTTGAATTCAGCCACAAGACCACATTTTCTGTGTCCTGTTTCAATATCCTAACAAGAAATATATCCTTTCTGATTAAATAGCATCTTGGAACTGATTGTCATTGTCTCACAGGGGAGTTAAAAGTATTTACCGGAATAGGATTTTTAAATGCTTAAGTGTTTCATACTTTAATAATTTCCCCATATTTAAAAATTTGGTTTGCTCTTGATAGCATTTTTTGGCCTGAGAGCTATATCAAAATTTTTCTCTTTTTTAACTTTTTCATTACAGTTTTGACTCTAAAGATTTTAGCTGCTAAGGTTTGGAAATAAAATAACATGAAAAATTTAGTGCTGAGAAAGAATATTACATAATGCAAATCCTAATAGTGCTAAGGAAATTTAAATGGCAAAAGTGCATATTCAGAAATTTTACAATTGTCTTATCCAAAAAAAGTCAGTTATTCAGAATTTGAGCACTTACCCTTCTAGGAATAACTGGGAATAAAGTACTATCAATTCTGGTCTATTAGCTAGTTAAAATTGTACTAGCTAACATTTAACATGCATATTAAATGCATATTAATGCATAATATAGCTTGTGTTTGAAATCCTTATGAAATAAATACTGTATCAAATTTGTCCTCTTCTAATACTTAGTTTATGGATAATAACTGGAACATCAAGAAAGGGATTACAATAAAGCATTGGTCTCTTGTATTCCTTTTTACCATGTAAAAATTGCAAAAATTGTAGATTGAGCAATTAGAAGAAAACTTAAGCTTTACCTGAAAAGATGTTACAGTTTATTTTGCAAACAAGATGCCAACTGTCAAGACATCTATTATTAATACAGGAATAACCTTTCTCAGAGTTTGAAAAATATCCTTTGAAAGAATCTTTTTTCTAAGTACTTTGACTCTGGAAAAGCATACATCTTGTTTGAAAAAGAATTCAGAGTTCCCAAGGTTCAGATATGGTCTTCAGATCTAGGCACCTGGAAATTATCACTTAAGAAAAATATGCTTACCTAGTATTTCTGAGATATCAGTGGGCAAACTTTAACAAGCAAGGCTCTTCTGTGGTTTATTACTCTGCCTTACCTGGAAACAGAATATAGGTAACATTGCTAGTTGCTATTCCAAAGTCAGGACAGATGTTTGCTCCCTGATACAGAATCATAGAATCAAGAATCATTTACGTTGGAAAAGACCTTTAAGATCATCGAGTCCAACAACAAACCTAACACTGCCCAGTCCAGCACTAAACCATGTCCCTAAGCACCACATCTACACGTCTTTTAAATACCTCCAGGGATGGTGACCCAACCGCTTCCCTGGGCAGCCTGTTCCAATGCTTGACAACACTTTTGGTGAAGAAATTTTTCCTAATATCCAATCTAAACCTCCCTTGGCGCAACTTGAGGCTGTTTCCTCTTGTGCTGTCCCTTGTTGCTTAGGAAAAGAGACCGACACCCACCTCACTACAACCTCCTTTCAGGTAGTTATAGAGAGTGATAAGGCTTCCCCTGAGCCTCCTTTTCTCCAGACTAAACAATCCCGGTTCCCTCAGCCGCTCCTCATAAGACTTGTGCTCTAGACCCTTCACCAGCTTCGTTGCCCTTCTCTGGACACGCTCCAGCACCTCAATGTCCTTCTTGTAGTGAGGGGCCCAAAACTGAACACAGTATTCGAGGTGCGGCCTCACCAGGGCCGAGTACAGGGGCACGATCACCTCCCTCCTCCTGCTGGCCACACTATTTCTGATACAGACCAGGATGCCATTGGCCTTCTTGGCCACCTGGGCACACTGCCGGCTCATGTTCAGCCGGCTGTCAACCAGCACCCCCAGGTCCTTTTCCTC
>NW_009223395.1:0-405 GCF_000690835.1 Fulmarus glacialis | reverse complement strand
TGTCAAAGGCTTTACTAAAGGCCAGGTAAACAACATCCACAGCCTTTCCCTCATCCACTAAGTGGGTCACCTGGTCATAGAAAGAGATCAGGTTAGTCAAGCAGGACCTGCCTTTCATAAACCCATGCTGACTGGGCCTGATCACCTGGTTGTCTGGTACGTGCCATGTGATGGCACTCAAGATGATCAACATGTGCCACTCTAGATAACAGTTTGGCCATTTAGGTAACTAAAGCTCCCACTCATGTTGTATAAGGACTTGACAACAGACTATAGGGATATTCCAGAGGCAAAATTAACAGCTCCATTAACAGAATTTAAAAAGTGTTATGAATTAAGGGTGGAAGGAAACTCATTGTGAACCTCCATGTAATGTCTGCAGTTATAGAATCATAGAATCATAGA
>NW_009223394.1:24125-27615 GCF_000690835.1 Fulmarus glacialis | reverse complement strand
ACCACTCAGCTTGGTGTCGTCTGCAAACTATTATCTTTCGTTCAAATTGGCATACTGTATAAAACCACATGGAGGGGAGGAGAAAGAGTAAGGGAGGTTAGTGAAAGAATTCACAGACCAATGTTCTGTAAAACTGAATATCAAGGCTCTGGAATAAATGCAGTACCAGAAAGGTGTCTGGAACAACCTGATTTTGTTGATTTATATATTAAAAATGATATTAAATTATCTGTATAGGCAGCAGGTAAATAATGGTTTGACTTACTGCAAAATAACATTTTGAGTGGATTATAGAGGTAGAAAAGAGTTATTAAAATATAAAAATCTATTAAAATGAAAGAGTATTTCATAGATCTACGGTAGCGAGCTAATTATAACTGAAAGCTGTTTCAATACATTGAATTTATCTTGACAATAAATATAGCAGCTGACCATAGTGTACTAATGTTACAGGAACATTCTTGTTTAAGAATTTTGATCTAAAGCTGGGTTTATAAAGTTATGGGAGCACGGACTCTTTAAGATGATAAGATGAAAGTTCCAGTAAATCAGCTTTTGCATTTGCTCTAGTCTAGTGTTGACTTTTTATTCTTGTGAAAGATTGATCCAGAACTGTGCTTCAGCTAGAAAAATGGTGTCGTCCTTTCCATTCATACGCTGCACAAGCAAATCCAATTGTTTACAATTACCTTTCCAAGCCATTACGATGGGGAATACAATTTGCTGGCATTTACCAAAAGCCTTAGGCCAGTCTGTTGCTTCTGAAAAGAAGAAATTTATGATGGGAGATTTTGCCAAGAAACTAGCTAGGAATGAATATAAGAGTGAATTAGTATATGCCGTAATAACAAAGGAGAAATAATGTAAGGTTTCTTGTCACTCAGAAGCAGAATCTTCCACCCAAAGCAGAGATTCACTGAGGTACTGGACACATAAAATCAAACATAAGATTTGTTCTTGTCAGCTCAGCTATCAGAAGTGAAGAAAATGTGTTATGTAAAATGCCCTGCAGATGAAAGACACAAAAAGCAATACAAAAAGGGAAAAAAAAAAAATGGAAACAGTCTTTATGTGGGTGAAAGACGGGAAAGGAGGCATGGTGTCTGAATCATTTGCAGAATAGTTTATAATAAAAGATATAAATCCTGTGTTCCGAACAACTGAAGAACAATGACTTGATCTTGGCTCCTGTCCTCACAGTGTATTCTCTTTAGAGACTGCTAGAATGATTTCAGGTAAAAATTCTGGTTTTCTGAGGCAGTTTGTGAGAATGAACCTAGATGGCTTTTGGGACAGATGGTTTTGGAGATATAGAATGGAGCATCTAGGTCATGAGAGTAGAGGTCTGAGCTTAATTTACACCTATTTCAGATGAGATTTGTCTGCTTTCTATTATTATTATCTGCTATCTATTACCTATTATCTATCTGTAATTATTTTCTGCTTGCTATCTTGCTTGATTTACTTGTTTGCTGTTACAAATTACACAAATAGAAAATAAAACAACCCAGAATTCAACCTTATTTTTTACCTAGAAATTTTTTAAGACATTCAGGAGAAATCTAGAAAACAACTACACATAAACTGTTAGAACTGCATTCACTTTCATATAGCAGTAATCTGAACTGAGAATTTCATGAACCTGTAGGTATGTTTTAATTTCCTCTTGAGAATTAATTAGACTGTTCAGATGGAGGCTCATGTAGAAATTGCATGTAGGATTTGTTAATTGCAATGAGTTGAACTTTGCCTTTATTTCACAGACTGGGTACATTTTTGGCTTTGTTAAAATTGACTTCCTGGGGGAAAGTCATGTTTCCTGACGGTTATCCTGATAACAGATATTACAGGGGCAAATATGGAGTCTCTATACCTAATATACTACTTTATGTATCAGACTGGCTTCCAAGGGTGTGATCACCCAGTTTCTTAGTGAAGCGGGGAGGAGGAGAAGTATTATCATGTTTATAAAAAAAAAACCCAAAGAGAATCTTTTGGCTGTATTTCCTTTTGAACACTTATTTTTAAAGGATTTTAAATGGCTTGTACGGCTAGTTCATTACCAGTAGCCTGTGCTAAATGCATTATTTTTCCTATTTCCTTTTTTAACAGTCAGAATTGTTATTGCAAGGAGGATTGAATGTCCCACATTATTAAAGAAAAGTTGCATTTAATTAAGAAGTTACATTTAATTAAATAACAGAGCTCCAGCTTCCCTCAAATTGTCTGCTTATTCAGGGCTTAGATGTGATGCAGAATTTTTCCTTTATGTTTTTTTCTCATAGTATAAATTGAGAATTAACCAAAAAGGTGTTTAACATTTATCTTCTGTTTATGCAAAAATCACATCCTGGCTTAAAACAAGCATGCTGGATTCCTGTCTGTTGCCTTGTGGAACAGCCCAAACAACACTCCTAAATCAGTATTTATCATGGAGAAGAAAAGCAAATCTTGACCTTTGTTCTTGACAAGGAAATACACATGACATTTGTAATATACAATACCCAGCACTACAGAATAACCTACGGTAACACCACTCATTCTCTGATGTTTGTGCCTTTGCCTCCTTTCCAGAAGCATGTTCATACACATCAGCAGTTGAAGTTAATAACAGCTATGGGGGCTCAGAAAGACCTGCAACACATGTCTGCAACCTGGAACACTTTGTTTTTTAAGAAAATTCTGGACTCGCAGATTGCACTTGAAGTTAAGGACCTTAGAATTATTCTACAATTGTTAGAAAGTTGTCATACCTAAACCTATTTGCTTCTAAACTCATCATGTGAAAATGTGTTAGGATGGGTGTTAGCAAAATTCATGCATTTCTGAGGTACCATGTTCTTATAAAATTCTTAAGCTCTTGATCTGACCTCAGTGAAGAATGCATCTGACAGTGAATCATGATAATAAAAGTAGTTACATTTGCTGGCGTGTTTTCTTCTCCTTGTTTTCATCCCTTCTTCATACTGCCCAATTTCTCAAGTCAG
The DNA here is from genome assembly GCF_000690835.1 of Fulmarus glacialis. Classification (NCBI taxonomy): domain Eukaryota; kingdom Metazoa; phylum Chordata; class Aves; order Procellariiformes; family Procellariidae; genus Fulmarus; species Fulmarus glacialis. The sequence goes on along the minus strand of NW_009223394.1, from coordinate 24,628 downwards.
GTTATGCTAGCAATGTGCATCCACAATTTAGTTTTTCATCTGCAAAAGCTGCTATTAAGCTAACCAACACTCCTTGATTATGTATGATGCTCTTTTTCTGTTGGCCCTTCACTGTACCCTGAGCCAGTTCTTAGCCCTCACATGGACCGACTTCATTCAATATATTATCACTTGTGAATCTGAAAATGCAGGCCTGTATCTCCCTCTGGTCTTGGAGGGAAACTTCTATTTTTATTTGGTTTTCCTGTGTTTTATTGAAATGAGAAGTAAACCATAGAAATCTCACATAGTTCCTAAGTCAGAGCCCTTCACTGTACCCTGAGCCAGTTCTTAGCCCTCACATGGACCGACTTCATTCAATATATTATCACTTGTGAATCTGAAAATGCAGGCCTGTATCTCCCTCTGGTCTTGGAGGGAAACTTCTATTTTTATTTGGTTTTCCTGTGTTTTATTGAAATGAGAAGTAAACCATAGAAATCTCACATAGTTCCTAAGTCAGA
>NW_009223394.1:0-24112 GCF_000690835.1 Fulmarus glacialis | reverse complement strand
CTGTTTGCTCTGCCTTACATTGCTGTTTATGGTCATACAAAATTCCCCTCTCAAATCAATTTCATTTTTTTCACAGAGAAAGCTCCACATCTCTATTACTGATGCACCAAAGTTGCTGGTACTTATTTTCCACTTAATGATGCATTTACAGTACTGACACAGAATTTCCACTCAATACAATGCTGTACTTTGTGATTATTGTTCATCAATTGCCTGAAAGTCATTGCCCTCAAGGAATAGTGCAACTAAAACCAGATCTGATTTTATTATGGTGCCCTCAAATGGCAGCCAGGAGAATAACCTGTGGTTCTGCTTTAAATAAAATTGTGATTTCATTATCTCATTTTATTAGCTAGACTAAGCATGTGCTTCCAGGTTCAATTCTATCTATGGTACAGCCATCCATTAAAAAACATACTTTCTTATACATAAAGGTATATTAATCCATACCACTGAGGACTGTTGCCAACACAGTATCTCAACCCCTAAGGTATTTTTTTCTTTCCTGTATGGTACTTTATGCATAAAAGGACTACAAAATGTGTTCAAGTTTATGTTCAAGTTAAAACAAAATTATTAAACTTTTTTTTCTTTTGACATGCAAGTGTCAAAATATGCATGAGTGTCAGTATTCATTCTTCCTCCCCTCCTCTTCTCAATAACCTTTTTTTTATAGCCAGAGATGCTATTTGCTATGTATTTAATAATCATACATTTGTGAAATGCAAAAGTAGAAATAAAGAATGATGATATCTTAAAAAATGAGGATCAAAGGAAAATGCTTTAATGTTAGATCAACATTTATGATATTTTTCTGAAAATTATAATAAAACTTAGTAATTGGTATGAAGGTGTTCTCACAATAGGGAGATTAAGAGCTGTATATTAGAAGCAGAGGGCCAACTTGTGCCTAGTCCAGGAAAATGCTGAGCTTGTGTTTCTAAAGCAAAGCTGAAGAATGAAAAAATATTGTTTGCTGGCTGGATGTGAGAAACCTTCCTGTATAAGGACAGAATGGATAAAAGCAATTAAATATTAATTCTTCTCTCTCTCTCTCTTCCCCCTCTTCTTTTTCTGTTTTGTTTGTTTGTGAGTTTTCTTCATGTTTAGCCATTCAGGCATGGAAATGAAAGATTGGAAAGAGGTGAAAATCATTAATGCCTTATGGTTTTCTCCATATAGACTTTTACACTGCCGTTTTGTCATTTCAGCCCAAATTTCAGTTTGGATTACACTAGCTTGATTCTAGCAGTGGATTCTTCCTCTATGTTCCAGATTGAATGAGAAAAAAGGAGTGGAGTATAGATTTCATTTAGATTCTAAGTTTTTAGTCATTTCAACCTTCCTCATATAATAGAAATGATGGTTAGTATACCTTAAAATACCTTATCCCCGGAAGTATTTAACAGACGTATAGATGAGGCGCTTAGGGACATGGTTTAGTGGGCATGGTGGTGTCGGGTTGATGGTTGGACTCGATGATCTTAGAGGTCTTTTCCAACCTTAATGATTCTATGATTCTATGATTCTATGATTCTCATCCAGCTGTGATGACTCATCCTCTAGCACAGGAAACAAAACCTCTGGATCCTCAAGTAATATGGCAGGAGATGATATGAGTTCTTTCATCTATATAGATGCCTTTTAAACAAGGATATCATCAGAAACATGGTAGGAAAAGGATAACCAAGAGAATAATAAGAATGGATATCGATCATACAGAATTCTTTCTCCAGGACACAGTGTGTCCTTTCAAGTAGAAGACTGACACATTTCAGCAGTGTCACATATCACTAAAGCATAGAGTCAAACAAGAAAAATCCTTAATGAATCAGCAAGCAACACATAAATTATACGGACTGTATGCATAAAAAGGAAGAGAACAAGTGGACAAGAGAACAAGTGGAATACTATGACATGCTAAGCAAATCACAGATGCTGCAACAGTGGCAAGCACAGTAGAAATAGGAAATCTCAGTGTTTCCATAGAGATGGGTAATCTCATGACGAGACATAATGCAGAGGTTAAATAATCATAAATTAGAAGAGATTTCTTTACGGAGCAACTAATGAGAGGGGAGAAAGCCTGCTGATCTCAAAGTACTTAAACTTAGGAGCAAAAAAAGAAATCCAGAAAATCCAACACTGTAATTCTTAACTTCAAAAAGAATATCTACAACGAATGAGAAAGATAATTGAATAATAATTAAAAAAGGGTGCTAAAAGATTAAAAATCCCGCCATCATTCTGGACGCTGTTCAAAATTACTACTTTACTCAACATACATAAATATGACAAACTAAAATGTACTTCAAAATGACAACTAACCTAACTCCCCGAAAGGCTTCTTGACTAAAAGACAAGTTAAAGGACATTATTGTAATTAAAACTACCTCCTTTTAAAAAAGATAATATGTGAATAGGAGAACTAAAAGCATTATTTGCATTGGTGTTCACTACAAAGGAGCTACAAGGGGGTCTTCCTGGAAGTTTTCTTTAAATGGGGTAAATTGAAGAAACTATTGCAGACTAACATGTCACTAGAAGGTATTTTAGAACAAAATGGTAAAACGAACAGTAAGAAATTGTCAAGTATTTATCCACTGCCCAGAAAGAACTAAAAAATGAAATTGTCAAATTAGTAATCCCGTAACCTATCACTTAATCAAACTCATTATCAGTAGAATGAAATGTGGGAAATACAATATTTACTTTTTACAGGGCTCAGTGGAATCTGGAAAACTACAGACCAGTAAGTTAGCCTTCTGTATTAGGGAAATCAGTGCAAAGTATAAAAAGAACAAAAGAAGCTGAAACATGGATAAATATGATACAAAAAAAAAAAACTTATTATGGTTTAACCCCAGCCGGCAACTAAGCACCACACAGCCACTCTCTCACTCCCCCCCGGTGGGAAGGGGGAGACAATCAGAAGAGTAAAAGTGAGAAAACTCATGGGTTGAGGTAAAGCCAGTTTAATAGGGAAAGCAAAAGCCGTGCATGCAACCAAAGCAAAACAAGGAATTCATTCACTACTTCCCATCGGCAGGCAGATGTTCAGCCATCTCCAGGAAAGCAGGGCTCCATCACGCATAACGGTTACTTGGGAAGACGAAACGCCATCACTCTGAATGTCCCTCCTTCCTTCTTCTTCCCGCAGCTTTATATGCTGAGCATGACGTCCTATGGTATGGAATATCCCTTTGGTCGGTTGGGGTCAGCTGTCCCAGCTGTGTCCCCTCCCAACTTCTTGTGCACCCCCAGCCTACTCGCTGGTGGGGTGGGGTGAGAAGCAGAAAAGGCCTTGACTCTGTGTCAGCACTGCTCAGCAGTGACAACAACATCCCTGTATTATCAACACTGTTTTCAGTGCAAATCCAAAACGTAGCCCCATACTATCTACTATGAAGAAAATTAACTCTATCCCAGCCAAAACCAGCACAATACTTTATAACAAGGAAGAGTCAAGATGGGCTTTATCGAAAGAACTCTTTTCCCAAAAATTTCCTAAATTTCTTTAAAGGACAGAATGATGTTGTGAACAAAAATGACCCCATTGTTGTGCAACCATACATAAGTGTCTAGTTTAGGGTAAGATGAAAAGCCCTTCAGACTGTAGGATTTGCTCTTTACTGACTATAATGGAAGACCTCACACTTGTCTCATGTAGGTCTGTGAATTTCTGTGTCTTAATCTATGGATTATCCCCTTCAGTTGAATTTAATGTTAGTCATACCATAAACTGCTGGGAAATAAGACTTCTTGGGTAATTGCCATCAGTATAATTGCCATCAGTATAATTGAAAAGATAACATAAAAAATCTAGAATAGCATTTGTCAGTTGACAAATACAGGGAATAAATCCCACCATACCCTTCTATGAAATTTGTGATATTCAATACATTTATAAATAACGTGGGAAGAGTATAATTAATGAAGCTGTGAAAAATAGTGACACAAAAATATCCAGACATCTAAAAATAAAGGCTGACCATAAAGACTTGGTAGAAGGATTTAATTGCAATTGACCCCACAACATTGCAAGAGTGGGAAATAAAGTTGCAGTTGAAATGTAAATAGTGTACATGGGGAAAAACAAACCAAAGTAAACCACAAAGCAATCCTAAATATGCCACTTTGTGATGCACTCCAAATAAAACTATTTTAGTTCAGAAGGGTTTTCTTTGACTAATTTTTGATTGTTTAATGACAAACTGATCAATGTTCAGCAGAAATCTTAAGATGAGATCAGGAATTGTTAACAATAAAATGAAGCATAAAGCAGAAAGCATGATACTTTATAAATCTCTAGACTATCTGCATCTTAAATGCTATGTACAGTTCTACTTCCTCCCTCTGAAATCTTTGGTAGAAATAGAGAAAGGCATGGAAAAATTGATAAAAAGCTTATAATTTCTGTGGATTAATTTATGTGTTGGAGAAATTGATTAACATTCTTTACCTTGAAAAAGGGATGAATGATGAATCAAATGGTGACAGTAAAAAAATCACAGTTAACAAGGAGAAGGTGAAAATACAGTGATTATTCATAATTTCTAACAGTGATTAAGAGGTCATCAAATGAAACTTTTTGGTACAGACTCATACAAAAGTAGTACGTACTTAAGCTGTGGAACTCATTGCCTTAGGATATTGGTGAATGCCAAAAGCACAAATGGACTCAGAAAGGAATTATGCATATTAGTAGAACAGAGTTCCACCAAAGGCTAAACACAGAGATAAATGTAACACTTTGTCTGTGAATCATGGATTGCTAGAAGCTAGGAAGCTGTCGCTGCATGCTTATCTGTTATGCTCTCTCACTAGATGTTCGATATTGGTCACTACCAGGGACAGGGTATTTGACTGAGTGGATCTACCATTGCCATGCTTCTTATCTCTTAGTGTATTACTTGGAAGAGCATGGTAGTCTTAGTAGAACTCAATTTAATCATCCTGTTTTGAAGAAAATATCAAGGCAAAATTTCGTGCTCTGAATTTAAAGACTCTTTAGTGCTACCAATAGATGATTCTTCCAGAATGAAGTCAATTACTTCAACTTTCAGTTGTCTGTTTTTTCATTCAGAAATTGTCTATTATTTTAAGCTACACTCTGACAAGCTGTCTTGGCTGTTGTTGAGTTGGAAGAAAAGATTACTGTCCTCAACCCCTTGACAGCTGTTCAACCATGCCTTGCTGACAGATATGCCAGAAAGAAGAGTTTTTTCCTAATTTTATTCCATCAGAATTATCCATGTCAGGAAACCCTAACATCACAACATTTAAATCAGCCTGGATCTTTTTGGCACAACCAAAAGAGTCAGCATGCACACAGTTATATTGGAGATACAGAAAATAAAGAATCTAGCAGATATACTGCCACAGTCATTTTTGTCCCCTTTCAGGCTGCAAGAAAACTTTCTTATTCTAGACCATTTTGAGGAAAGGAGGGATAGAGGAAAGAAGGAAGGGACAAAATAATGTTGTGACGCAAAATAAGTACAGCTAAATTGCTGTGAATTCATCACTATAACTTCTTCATCTGAGGGCTTGCTCTACATTTTGTAAAACCTCCATTAAATGTAGCTGTCAAGGCAAAAACCTTTTTAAATGCCATCTGTAGTACGGGGCTGCAAAGAGTTTGCAACAGCACCTTCTATACCAGTATAGTTAAGTCAATACAATACCTGTGCAGATCAACCCTTATTAAAAGGGCATTTTGAAACCATGATTATTTTCTTCTCTGGGTTTTACCTTTATTATCTACTTAGAATACAGGCTCTTCAGGATACAGATAATCCATCACTTTGTGTCTGAATAGCTTTAAGCACCAAAAGATTTCATTCTTAACTCTTAGGTGCCTCCATGGTACAAATTATAGTGAGAATAAAATTACTTAAGCCAAATAATAAGATCTTAAACAGGGCCTCTGAATGAATGAAGTGGTTTTACTTACGCCACAAACTGCAGCTCCACAGAAGCTCTTAATTCAGCAAATGTATTAAATTAGCAGATGTTGACCCTCCATGCCTTTAACCATGGTAATGTTTAATGGCCATCTGTTTTGAGGCTCATGTTAATCACACTGTGTAAAATTAAGAAGTCTCAAGTGCAGAGTGGCCTATTACTCACCTGATTCACCTCCTTAAAAAGTGCAACATGGACTTAAAGTCCTTAGGTTTGGAGACATAAATGTATTTTTATATGACAAGAAACTAAAGAAATTTTTGAGGTTTAGTTTATAAAAGCACACAGGGCATGATTAAGAAATAAAATGGCCAGAGGAGACAGGGAAATCAACACAGGGGGTTGATTTTTAAACTCTCTTAAGCAAAATAAGAGGAAAATATGAAAGGCAAATACATGTAGAAATGATTTAAGCAGTGCTTTTCATCACAATATAGAGGAATCTGTGTCATTACCGTAGAAGAAAATTATTTTCAAAAGCTAAAACAAGTAATAAAAAGTAATAAAAATAACACAAATTAATAATGTTACTAATGAAAGATAAGTTTAATTTCATAAAAGTCAAATCTTTGTGTTTTAATGTAAAGGATAGTCAATTAGACAGTCCTTTTTGAGGAAACTGATTATTTCACATGCAGTGGTTTAGAGAATCTATGAGCAGATAATGTGATTTTTATTCGCATCCTTATTTTTATGTCTTCTTACTCTCTGTTACTGTATTCTTATCTAAAATTCCTGTCCTTATCAGGAAAAGGAAGATTTCCAGAGAAAGAAGGACCAACCAAAGCTTTAAGAAATTGCCTGGGGGAGACAGACAGAAAAAGAGGGAAAAAAGGTCTAAAGATTATGTCTTTGTGGAAGGAAGGACCACATGCAGTTAAAGACCATACACATATAATTCTAAAGTACACTTGACAATAGTGGGGGAACAGAGGGAAATGCCATATATGAATGTAATATTTTTTGTGTAGATTAATATATTCTCTTAAGAATTCTGTCCAGAACAGCAACAATAGCTAAAAATCCCATACAGTCAGGACTCCCAAAAGCTTTAAAGCTTATGATTTATGCAGAGGAACTTGACATTGTAATTACCTGTTGCAAAGGCTCCATCATCGTTGTCTGCAGTGACTGCTCTGCTCTGTGCTCCAGTGATGTACTCCACTGGATAGAGCACTAATCTGATTTTGTGTTGTACTTTTAACAACGGCCCAGGACCACAAATGAGTCTAAATTTCACCCAGTCCATGCTATGCAAACAGAAGCCACTTTCAGATGGGGTTTGATACTAAAATAGAAAAATAACATCATCTTTGTCAGACAGACCCTGGTGCATACTTACAAAAGGCTTGAGTCTCTCATCTACCATTATGCAATAGTGCCAAATGTCATGTGGCCAGTGTCAGACAGAGTTGTCTGCCACACCTTTCTAAGTGAGACCTGGTATTAGGCATGATCAAAATAGAGAGCTTTTGCAGGCTGAGCTCAGATTGTTCTTACAGCCTTGTAGAGCCCTTAAAGCAAGCAAGATGAGTCCTTTATCCACTAATGTAGATGCTTTGGGGTCTGACCTTGTACGATACAATTAAATGCACCAAATGTGTACAGTTCCTCCTATCACTAATCTGGTTTGCATGGCATACGCTGAGATACCTGTATTGGCGACTCCCAAATTAAATGTAGGACTAGAACCACCCATGAGCATAATGTAGGGACACGAAGAGTCAGCTGTACATCAGTGTACATCCAGAAGCAGCTTGGTCCAATTTAGAAACCCTCTTCATTCTGGCCTTGCATGTAAGCTTTGCACTTGCGTAAGACTCTGTTGCCTCATAAAGAACTTGCTGGCTTGCTTTTCTGGATCTCTGACATGTTAAATGATCTTTTCTGTGCCCTTTATTGCAAAATATAAGTGTTCTAAACAGTTCCATTAGAGGTCTTATTAAGGCAGTATTTTGATTACTTGATTCTTTATTAATTCAGCTGATGTGAATAAGTTGAATAAGTTAATTGTCCACACATGATTCACAAGGTCAAGTATTTCTGGCAGCTTTCTTAGTGATCCATTCAAAGTGTTGATCAGAGCAGCAGTGTGGTTCTTTTCACTGTGAACAGATCTAAACCATTTAAATTATTCATCCAGCAATATTCTATGAGAACCTCTCAAAAAGAAAGAAACAGAGCCATACTAAAATAATTTTAGTTACCTGGTTAAGGTCTGTAAGAGAGGTAGTGTGACAGCGGTCAATGGGATCTATGGTCTCTATGTAGGTCTTCTGCCCAATAAATAGTAATAAAAAATCTTTCTATAAAGCAGTTTTAAAACAAGAAGTAAAAGTTCTAATTTTATGCTCTGTTTAGCAAGCAGCCACAGTGGCAGACTTATAAACGATATAGTCAGGTTTGCCACTGTATTCTGCATGAGATATAAATTAAAACTAGACTGACTAATGATTCTTGTAGCAGGCTTTTCTACCTCTGATCTAATAGAAAAGTAGGAAAAATGCAAGTCTTTTACTATTATTTTTTTATGTGTGCAGCATATTCCTTTAACATATTTCTTAAACATAAAACACTTCAGCCAACTAGGTCCTCGATCATATAGGACCTTGCAGGTAAAGGTTAGTATTTTAAAAGTATTTACAAAACCAATATTCAGCCAATGTATATCATAAACCATATCAGGAAATCATACATATGGCTAAAAGTAATATCTTAAAAGTTTCTGGCCAATACTTAGCATAAAGGACCCACAGCTCCCATAAGGCTTTGGGGTATAACTTGAATAAAATTTGTTATTCCCGATAACAAATGTTCACTTGTGAGGTAACAGAAACTTGAACTAACTTTAGAACTACTTCCTATATGCAATGAAAGTGAGCAAAAATGTAAAATTATATTCTCAGGTGTCAAGCCAGACAAAATGGGAATACTCACAATAATTGATCTTGAAGTTGTAAAGGAAATGAAGAAAATGCCAGTCTTATGGCTATCTTCTTAACCCAGCAGCAATGCTATGGAGCCAGATTATCAGCCCAGCATTTCAGAGAACATCTACTAGGCTGTTCCTAATAGACTAGTGTAGTCTGTCAGCATATTTGTCCACAGAATAGTTCCAAATTTTTAACAAACTTTTGGCCAATAACCGCAAAATATTGCCTTGCCTTGGAAAAAGGAACAAATCCTAATGACACAGGTATCGAAACAGGAAGAGTATTTCAAACTGAAGTTTTTTAGGAAAAGAATAGCTTTTAGCTGTGGTGATACAACGTAAACTTAAATCGGGGCAAAGTATTGTAATTGGGGTTATTGTAACTGATTTAATATTAATAATATTAATTCAAATTTATAACATTAATATAAAGAATAAAACAATTTAAACCATTCACTGTCTTGTCCAGGAGTGGATATAAAAATAGGTGAATTTCCAGCTTTAAGGTGGCAACATTATGGAGTTTTCAGAAAGGACTGGAAGTATAGACTCATAACTTCAAAAATCAGGGGAAGACAGCCACGGAAGCAATGGTAGATTGTACCTATAGTGGTAGATAAAGTACATTAGCAGCAGACAAAAGCCATTTGAGTTATTTATAAAGACACTGTTACTTCTATTAGTCCCATTTCTTTTAAGTGATTGGGCCAAAATCTACTCTCATTTGCACAAACACAATTTTGACTACTTGTGCTGAGCTGAAGCCAGTTACCCTGGCATAGCTGGGGTCTTAATTTAGTTTAATAGCTGTAAAGGGGTAATAAAAGTGTTTAGACTTGTAAAATGAATTAATTTTTTTACAATGCATGGTGAGTAGAAGCCTCTACTCAACAAAACTATACTGCAGAGTAAAAGTGAAAAGAAAGAAACTGCAGATTTCTAGTTCAGGAATACTGAACATCTCAGGGCAGCAGAAGTCTACTTTACTGTAATAAGCAGACTCTGTACCTATTTATGTACTAAATATAGGGCAGTGAAATAGTTATCAGTAGCTGCAGGTAAATGAAGTTCAGAACAGTTTTCATTTTTTAAAACAGTAAGCCAAAAAAATTCAAAAGCTTCCCCAGAGGCATTTCCATCTTTTTCTTTCTACAATTTTTGCCTTTTGCTATCCATTTCTCTTCATTTTTTCCTTTAATGCCTTTTCCATTGGACAATAGAGTAGATTATCTAGGTTTTTAATCTTTGAGAATGGAATTATTTATCTAGTTCCAGAAGTAATTATGGGGTTTTTAGGTGATTTTTATAAAGAAATAATAGAATGAACAGACAAAAATCCATTACCTCCAGAATCACACAAGGTTTTTATTAAATATGCTTCTTAAAAATAAATATAAAAATCTGCTTTAAAAAAAATTTCCTTTAAAAATTAAATTTGACATATGCCCTTTTCACTAAGCCAATATACCCAATAGTGAATTAGGGAAAATTTCATTTATTCTCTCTCATGAAAGAACTAATTCTTTTAGATCTTTGTGGGATTTCTCTTCATTGCACACTGCCATAACAAGCTGAGGTGAGAATGTGACATAGATTAGAATATAAGTAGAAACTGTCTCTTGAAACATTTAAAACAGGAGTGGATGTAGAGTACAGTTAGATTTGGAAAGCTTAGTGGAGGAAGAATTCCTGCTTTGGAATAAATATTTTCTGGATGACCTAGCATGGTTTATCCCTTTTAACGCAAAATATAATTGTCTCGGGTGTGTACATTTTTTTAATGCGCACACTAATGGTCTACGGACCTAGAATCAGAGTACATTTCTGAAACATTTTAGCTAACATGACAAGTACTTTAACAATAAAACCCAGAGGAATGTGGTGTTACCCATGTTAAAATACATGCAGAGATCTTTTCTTTGAACAGCCCTGTCTTTGAGGTGGTGCCAGGACAATTTGACAGAGAGGTCACCTTTGCAAAGTAACACGTATTTTGCCAGGCACAAAAAATCTGTCTTTATATAACTAGATTATAAACCTTTGAAAAACTGCAGTTATCAGGTGCTCACCTCTCGGGAACCCCCCACTACCTACAGCAAATGCCATGGCTTCCCTGCCTGGGAACAGGGGGCCATCCACACAAAAAAAGCGAGGAAGAAGAAGGCTGAAGCCATAGCCTTGGCACATGTCACTCTGCATCAGGAACATCTGCTCCAAAATTCACAAATATTCCATCTCCAAAACTCACAAATGTATATGCATTAAGCATGTGAAATAGAGTCAGGGGAGAGAGTACTGTCATTCCCCATGACCCCCTTCAGCCGACTTGGAATACACATTTTGCCCCAGCAGTGTTAAAGTAAGAGCTAGACTCCTCCATTGCTTCCAGTAAATGAGCTTTAACATTTGCACAGAAAGAGTGACCGTGTCTTATGCTAGTAACACATGCAGATTAATACATTTCTGTAGTACAAAAATTGCATGACACTGTGCTTTCTCATTCCTCCTTCCTAAGTGATAGTTTTACAGCAATTAGAATAGGTACCATTTTGTCATTTTGAGTAGGTTTTTCCTATTGTTTCCTATATTCTAAAGCCATCTAAAAGACATTCAGAAAATAAAATCTCAGATACAAAATCCCTGTTTAAATATACTGAAGTTGATTTATTACATATGCTAAGCATAGGAAAAGAGAATACTAAGCTGTCCCCTCGGGATTGTTATTTGAGACCTCAATCCCTTATACTAATGGGCTCACATAAGGCTTCCATGTGACACAAGTTCTAATTTTTAAATCATAGGTATAAACAATTTTACCTGTTATCAAATCTGACATATAAAAAAAATCTCATTAATCTCATTTTTATGTACTGTAATGAGATTCCTGGGTGCATATAAAACACTATGACATATATGACCTATTATGACCTATTAAGATTACAGTGCCTCTGGCAATAATTAGTAAATGCTCCCTGAATTTTAAATAAATAGACATTTGAGTAGTAGCCAAAGAAGAAAAGGAAAAAAAAATGTACATGTGCCATTCCCTAAGCTGCTTTAATATCTGATATGAATGTCAACAGGAGTAACAAAATACCTGTGCTGGATTGTGTGTCTTGTCTCTCTATACATAAAAATACCTGCCAAAGGCATAGATATAACTATTTGAATAAGCTTATTGCGCTAAAAGGATTTTTTTAAACTCTCTAGTTCACTATGCTGCATTACATACTTAAAATATAACACAAATTATTCACTGTCTGTACTAGTGTGACAGTTTAGAAGAAAAAAAAAGATCTCCAACTTAAAATACTTATGTATGAATACAGCAGTCATGAGTTCAGGATCTAATTAAAGAGGATAGAAAAGGTGGGTTTTTTTCTTGTTTTAATTCTGTTGTCATTTTTTTCCTATTAAAGAACTAGAAACAGAACAGCAGAGAAAAAAGAAAAAAAACCCACAAAAACAACAGGTAAGACAGTTCTGAAAAGTGATTTAAGGATCAAAAGGAATTAAGTAAGGATCTTACATGCTCAAATGTAAAACTGAGATCCAGAACAATCTCTCTTAGCCATTGCCTGACTGTAAAAGAAGCCTAAGCCACCTAAGAAGCTCCCCTCTTTACCTCAGCGTTCTCTTGGCACCAGCAATGCTGCACTGTGTTCAGACCTGCTCAAACTTTAACTCTTTGGCTCCAAAAACTAGGCAGAATAATATTTATATCTTTAAATTTTAGTCAGTTGTGAAAAGTAGGAGCCACCTGATCAAGTGAGCTGGAGGTCAGCCCCCGGTGTTTTCTTTACTTTACAGATGAAGACAACTGGCATTTCAATGGCTCAATCCATGACATCTTCAAATGGCACTTTTAAAGTAGATGAGATAGATACCCTAAAAATGTTTTTTCCTCTCTACTGCCTTTAAAGGCACTCTGCCATGATTAGTATAGATGCAGCTGTCTAAACCTGTTGTAGGAGATAAAAATAGCTTCAACTGTAAACGCTAACAGGCAGCAGGTAATTGTGTGTGTATGTGTGTGTGTGAATGTCTGAAATTGAGCTTTTGTATTTTCAAGCAGAAACTTGCTACTTGCTAGCTGCAACCAGTATGGACTGGTCATAAATTCTGATAACACTTGGACTGAACAAAAGTGACACATCCTGAATCCTACAATTAAGAGAGACATGAGAGAGAATCACCAATTAGGAAGCTAAGCGTGTGCACATACACTATTTAGGTGGGAAAGCCCAGGGTTTGGGTTTCTGGAAAGAAAGCTGGTGTTCAAAAGAAGGGCTCCTGTGAAGTGGTCTCAGAAAGAAAAGGAGGGTCTGAAAAGAAGGTGATGAACGTGACTGGAAGGTGACTGGAAGAAAGATACTGGAAGAGGGGGATGATCCTGGAGATCTGAGTGGAGATGAACACTGGGGGATGCCCAGGGACTTTGGCTCAAACTGGTAGCTGCAAGCAGCTGTACAACACAAACCGACATGACTTTCTGCCCCACTTTCGTGGGCAGCAGGGACCTCCCTGTGGGGAAGGGAAATTGAGACCTACTGAACATAGCACTTTGTAGAACAAGTGAGTGAGTGAGTGTGTGAGATAACCAAACAGGGTAAAAGCTCTAGTATTGAAGGTTCTTAAATAAATCCCAGTATCCAGCTCCACCGCAGGTTGTTGATTTCTCTGTCTTATCCTTGATAAAACCTTATGTCCCTGAAGTTGGGCAAGGTAAATTCCATCTAAATCAATGTGACCAGACCTATCATGAAAAGCAATGGTACCCAGTTTCTTTTTTGTTATACAGTCATGAGAGGAGGACATTGCCCATAATAAAAGAGGCATGGGCCTCTCCAGGACACTGAGCAACCACATCTCCATACTCATCTCAGCCTGACAGCACTCCTTCCTGTCAGCAAACATCAGTTGCTGTGCAGTTGAGTGTGGGAATACCTACACTTCTTTCTCAAGCTCATGAAAGCTGCCATCACATTACAAAGAATGCAACTTTGCTGGTGGCAGAAATCAAGTAAAGAAGCAAAACTCCATGAGCAAGTGTTCAGGGGAAGGACCCCTATTCCCAGCATTAATCTGGGGTTTTATCCAGAAACTACACAAAACCTGTAATTAGCGTTGTAGAAAGAGACAGATCTCACAGATAGTGTGTTGCCTATAAGACTAACTGTATCTCATCATCAGGATCCAAAGAACTGTGGTCCAGAAGATGAAAGAGATACCTCAAATGACTGAAGTAGAATTCAAGTACTTAATTTCTCAGCTATGACACTATTCCCATTCTGTCTCATCTATTGCTTCTTTCCAAAATCTTTCATTCTTTACATTTTCAATGTTAACATTTCCTTCACACCTGAAGTTCTGTTTCTGAGGCTCTCAAGATATGCTTCAGTTTGGACAGTTTTAAATAGATGCATGCCTAAACCATGTCAATGCCCAATGACTACTTAGAAATTAACAGGTCCTTGTCTATGACATTTAATGAGCTTCACCTTGTGGATAATCTCAGAATATTTTGCATTACAGTCCATATCAAGCACAATGACAGTGACCTCTGCTATCTACTTTGGAAGTTTTTGAGTAGAAGATTTTGTAAGGACCGTGAGAGGATTCCCAGAAGCTTCTGGAGGTTTGGTTGCCAGGGCTCTGGGCCAACTCAGAGCCAGTGCAGCCGAGGGTGGCCCCTTCCCAGTGGTGACCCTGGGAACAGGCTCCCAGGTGCCATGGGGCTGAACCCTGGCCTGGGGAGATGCTTTAAGTTGAGGCTCTCACCTCCTACCAGAGGTAGGTTCTACCAGAGCTCCAGCTCCTGCCGCCCAGCAGCCATGTGCCTGGTCACAGGTCCTGCTGAGCCGCAACCACCTGCAGGCCAACATCTCAGCCTGGGGACCCAGGGAGGTGCCCGATGGCCCAGGCTGGGGCTGTATTTACTACAAAGACTTCACTGTGAATCCAACCTAAAACACAGAAATGAAACCCAAAAATTCAGATTTAAGGTTGAGTTTGCCTCATTGGTGGCTATAAGTAATCTTAAAATTTTGGATAGGACTCTGAGCTTGTTTTGTCTTAACCCTTTAACTTTTCACAGTTATGATATCTTATTTATTTCCCTTTTAACTCCAGGGGAATTATTTTTCATCTGCTCATGTACTTTCTTACTCACTTTTTTGTGATAGTACATCTTAATTTAATATCCCATAACTTTAATCAGGAAAAGTTTCTTGGACTCATTAAAGAGTGTATTGTCCAAACCGGAGAAAGAATAAGCCTCTCCTTAAAAGGGTGATTTTCCCAGTAGCCAGGGAATTTACCTTGAATGATGGATACTCTTGTTGGAATCCCCACGTTACCTCTGTAAATGCTCAGATGAATGCTCTGTTCACTGAGCTGAGTCAAGAGGGTGTTCATACAAGAAGCAAAGTGTCCTTAATAGCCAGTGGCGACAAATTTAGGGCACCTCAGGTAGTCCTTTCCACAAGTTTCTTTCTCTTGAATATAGAGGAATCCTATGAAAATTTCAGTCTGTCTTGTTTCCTTTGGAACTATTTCACTTTGTACAAATAATTAGCCATTTGCAGGATAACACAGAGGGGCTGCCTTGAATGTTTAAATGTTTCCCTCAGTGAATTGTTTGTACAGAGTGGAACAACTTCAAGAGAAGTCACTGGGGAATAATGAATACAATAAAATCCACATCAGAATTAGGAAAGTTGCTGGGCATAGAAGAATTTTGGGATCTTGTCAGAGATTATGGATCAGACACAACTGGAACTTGAACATGATTAGTGAAAAACAATGACGAATCTTTGTATATACAATGATGGGTTGACAGCCGACAGTCATTACTGAGAAATGGGATTTCTGAGTCATAACAGATAGCTCTATGAAAATGTCAGGTCAGTGCAGCAGCAGTCAAGAAAACAAACGTAACTCTAGGAATTATTATGAAAGAAATGGAAAACAAAATAGAAAACTTCATTATACCATTTTTGTAGGAATCTGTGGTATATGTACATGTGAATATTGTGTACAATTCTTACTGGTGAAAACACTGTAGTAGAACTGGAAAAGGTCTGGAGATGTGTGACAAAATGTTTAAAAGTATCAAACTGTAGAAGGAACTATGGAATAGATTACAGCTTTTACAGCCCAGATAAGAGGCAAGTGAGAGGACTATATAAGGATATATAAAGTCATGTATGTCATAAAGGAAATGCATAGGAGATTAATATTATAAGAAATAAAGAACATCCAAAAAGAGAAGAAGGTAATATATAAACAATTTCTTAATTTAGTGTACATCCTTAGCACAGAATATTGTTGATGCTAAAAAATTACATGGGTTCAAGCATGGAGTGTGTTAATTCATAGAATCAAAAAAAACCAACTAAGGAATATTAAAAACGGATTTCCATCTTGTTCAGAATAGGCTTAGCTATATCCTGTTACTGAGCATTGCACATCACTGGAAACTGCAGGAGGCAGTGCTATAACCTAGTCATGTTTTTATGTTCTTTTCAATATCTCACATAAATGCCTGCCAATAGCCATGTTGCGGTTTTGGTGTTTTTTCAGTTTTTGATGTTAGAAACTGAGGCGCAGAGAGAGAAGGTGAATTCTCCAAGGTAACACACTCAATCGACATCAGAGATAGGGAAAAGAAATAACTGTCTCCTGGCTGTCATCCTTGTGCTTCATTCCTGAGACAGAAAGCAAGCCTTGCCTGTTTAATGGATCTCTAAAACATGACTAGATGCATTCACTTAAAAAAAAAAAAAAAAAAAAATTACAAAATCACTAGCAAAATCTGTATGTGATAAAATGGGTTTTAAAAAATAATACACTGCAGAGGGGAGAAAGTCTGACAGCAGGCATTATGTCTCATACTGTGTCTTGGAGTGTGTGTGTATTCTGCACACAAACACTGTCACGTATTTCTGTTTGATTAGGCTCAGTTGGATGCAGTATTCTCGATCGAGGCACGATTCAAAGAAATGCTCTTTTCCTGTGAGAATAAAAGTGTCCTTTTTTTTCCTTTCTTTCTTTGCAGCAGGTTCCTGAGTGGTCTGAACAAATCCAAAGGTCTTGGTTCCCTACTGTCTTGCGATACCAAGGGCACATGAGTATTTATCTCAGCATACTCGGGTATGAAAAAATGTAGTCATAATGTTTCAAGAAGATTCCCACATTTCTTACTTTGCATGCAATGGTTTTACATAGCTCTAAGTGGGAGAAAAGGCCTTCTCATATAAAACAATGTGAAGATAATGACTAGCTATACAAAATCAAAATCCTAGTTTCTATGATCTGAATGAACACGGCACTGGAAAGGCTGTGTTCATGATGACGTAAAAGAGAATGCAATTGCCTAGTAGTATGAAGAGAAGGAAAAACCCTTTGCTATTGCTATAATTTTTGAACACAGAGACTGCTTTCTCTTGAGATGCTACCAAGAGGGAAGATATTCCAAGAAGGAAGAAAGGAAAGAAGACATGACACCTTCTCTACAGGAGCGTCTACTGAAGTAAATGGAGCAGACTGCATTGTTCTACTGATTTATATGCTCATGCAAATGCTCAAATCTTCCTGAACCAATCATCCTGTTGTTATTTAATAACCATGTTTGTGTAAAAAATGTTCTCACTTAAAAATAAAGTGAACCATTGCAATATCACTTATACAACTATGCTCATTTTAGTGTGTGTGGCCATCTGCTTACAAGACAAAGTGCTGACCACTTGGCAATATTTTCAGTACAGTTCACAGTGCTTACCTTTTCCTCCCATAATAACACAAGGCAAGCTCTGAATGTCCTCGTTATTTGTTTTGTTTGCTAGAGGCCATAAACTTTCCAAGAACCTACTCTACTCTTTAAATATTTTAATTCAGTGATGTTTATGGTTATTTTTAAATCTGATAAGCTCTTATTTTCATGGAGATAATTCAATTAACACATTCACATTTAGCTCTAACAGTCCCTCTGCTGGAAAGAAAATACTTTTCAACTACAGCTCTAGCCTTAGTTACTTACAAGTATACAGAGAGTGATTCTAAGATTCAAGCAATGCTCTTGTGGCTATTATCTATATTTTAAAAATAAGGTTTACTATGTTTGGGAATATTTACAACTCATTCACAAATAAAAATGCTCATCCATCCCTCTTCTCCTTCTTCCAAATTTGCCAGTCAATTTAGAAAGATGGGCAGGGGTTAACATTTCCCTTTCATAAGAAATGGAAAAAAAAACCCAGGACCTTGACCTGGAAGAAGAATTCAAAATTTCCTGAGAAAATTTTGCATATATTCAAAAATAAATATGCATGGTATGATAACATTTCAGAATAATGATGTGCATCATACTAATTTTACCTTGATTTTTTTATATTTATATAATGCAAATAGCTGAATAAAATTAGTCAAAATATTATTAAAATAATAAAGTCAGATTTACCCCATTGAAAAAAATTACTGAACTATGTTCCTGTTAGATATCTCCACAGACGAAACTGCATTTGTTCAGTAAAAAACAGTTCTAAAATATCTCAACAACACTTGATTGTATCTTCTATAGAATTAGCAATGGAAGTGTAGGAAGATAGACGCTTCATTCAGGCTCTGACCTTGTACACCACAGAGATGTATAGAAGTTTTCTCTCAGGTGTGGGAAAAAAAACGCCAAACCATACAGAGGCCACAATCCAGATTAAAGGGAACCTAAACCAGAGACTATCAGAAGAAGAGCACAAAAGAAGAATGCAGCTCACTGGCAGAATAGATCATATATCCATCAATATCTGCTGAGGTTTTAAATGACCTTAAAGCCAGAAATAGGACTGTCCTGGAATAGGGACAGGTGGCAAAGCAGAACTAGCCAAGAAAGCAAAAAGACCTTACTGTTTGTTTTTGTTCTCACTGATCATGTGCTTTACTATGTTTAAGGATAGCTCCCTAAAGAAGGAAAAAATCAGATTGCCAATTTCTTCCACTACACTTTTGCTTAACTTTTAGGCACATTTCTCAACCTGTATCTCAATATATGTTTCTGTATTTTGGAATTTAAATAAAAATATACACCGAATAAAGGCTGATTGTGCAACCATTCATGCAAAAGACTCTCCATTTGTCTGTGTTTTAAAAAGCTGCCGAAGAAGTACACTCTGAGAGCCCACTAGTCTTCAGCTACCCCTCTAGATAGGGGCTACTGAAGTGGTCGGTGCCAAGTGTCCACAAATCACAGCCTCCTCCTGTTCTGAGGGTGGAAAAGGGATGACCACTGCTTTTGACAGGGAACCCCTAGAAACAGTAATTTTCCTAGAAGAAGGTATTCTTCTCAGAGGAAAGACCTTTCTGAAGACCAATTTGTTACCCATCTCAAAGATAATGAAACACAAGAACATACATGTTTTAACAACAGTAAATTCCGTAATCCTTTTGAAAAATATTGGGAAGAGGTTGGAATTACCTTTTCAGTCAGAACTGTCCATCCTGGATTCATATATTGCTGTGGTTAGTGAGATCATAATTCACTCTAAGGTCCAGTTCAGCCTGCTGAAATGTACTCAGGTACTTTTTGAGTAACAGCATGACACAAAAAGTTATAGAAATGGGAGCTGATGAATAATGCATTAAATCAAAATTGCAAGAGGAGTTTAGGTTGCCAGAACACTGAGCTAACTGCTGCTTGACCAGCCCTTTGGAGCAGACAGAGATCTTCCTGGCTTCTGAGGGAGTAACAGGAACTGCAGTAACTGTAGTCTGGCAGCCTGGGGAAGGTGCTGGGAGCCAGAAAGCTTGGTTCTGTTTCTAAACTGGCAAAGGAGGGGTTTCTGCTCTTTTGCACTCAAATTCTTTGTGGAGACAGGAAAATTCAGTTGAAACTAATTCATTTTCAAGAAAAGTTACAGTTTCAAAGAATATCTGCTTTGTTGTAGAATTTCCAGACAGTTCCAATAACAGTAACATTCATTTGGGAAAGACAAACCATAGTTGTATTTCCTTATTACAAGGTAATTTTTGAAGAGCTTTTTACCTACGCTGCAGTAGAATATTACATTCATAATATTTCTGAACAATAACAGGCTCTCTGAATGTTTAACACCCCACCTTGACCTGAACTAGAACTTCTAGTCCCAGAATTACTGGAAGCGTGAGGGGATTTGACTCTGATCCAAGAAAATCAGTTTGAAACAAGGTGAAGTGAATGGCAAGCTCACACGGGAAGGAAAAGAAAAGCTGGGGCAGTCCTCCCCAGCCCATTTACAGGTGGGTATAATCCCTCTGATGTTTTGGCAATTTTGCTTCACTGGTACTATATGTTATAATACAGCAGTTTATGTTAAGAGGGAATAATAGCTTGACTCCAAACTTTTTCATGTACTTTACAATGAAGTTAGACTCCATGGGAATTCTAACACTTCTTGACTTGTTGTCAACATTTTTATTCTTTTCATGACATTAATACCTGCTACTGTCTATATCAACTGCTTAGCTTAAGTTATTTGTCCTCTTTTTGGGATTTTCAGTTCTGAATTTCTTATTGTTATATGTCAAAATTTGAGACTAGGTATCTGCTTTTTATCACCTAATCTTAATATTTCACCATGCTGTTTTCTCTTTTAAAAACTCATCCATAGGTTTATGTAAAGACTTTCAATGTATACTGTAAATTTCATGTCTCTGTATAAATGCAAAATTAAATGAAGAAAACTTTTTATTCCCCAATCAGTATTTCTGATAGAAATGTTTTTCACTGCAATAATGTGAAATAATTTCATATCTAGTGACAAAATTGGAATGGCTGGAGTCCAGTTTGGGACTGAGATTTTATGCTGTTGGTATTTCAGCCAATACTTTTTGCAACAGCTGCTTAGCTTCACTGTACAGTCCCAATATGATCCGAGCATGCTGAATGAAATTTTCTTTTTTTTTTCTTCCCTGTTTTTAATGCAAAAACGCTAAATGTTTTAACGCTAAAACACAGGAGCAATTTCACTGGGCTTAATTTGAAGGATTACCGAGCTTCTCAAATTGAGGTGGACAAATAGACTACATTGATTTCACAACTGAAAGTTAAAAATATAAAAACTTTTACTCAAACATCAAGAGGTTTTGGAAGCAGACAAATAGTTCATGTGGACACAGAAGAATAGGAACAAACCTTTGCTCTGCAAACGAAGACAATTTTGTTCAATTGTTATCTGTTGTTCCTACCTTTCATGAGGGAAATAAAACTGCCACATGCCTCATAAGTGTGGGATATGAGTGCATATACAGAAAATAATTTTATCAGTGGATACCAGAAGAGAATTTTTCTCTACGTAGCCGTTCTTCTATTTGGTCTTCAGTAGAGACAAATAATGTTAAGTTTTGAGGCAACAAAAATAGATTCATAAATAAATATTGTGTGTGGTGCAAAAAGAAATGGTTAAACCAGATAAGCAACTGAAGTTCTTCAAGTAGAGCTGTGTAGCCTCAAGAAGACAAGGTTGGGGGGATAGGTGGGGACTTATCCATGTGTATGAATGCCTGAGAAGGGGCAGTGAAGAAGGTGGAGTCAGACTCTTCTCAGTGGTGTCGAGTGAAAGAGCGAGAGGCAATGGGTAAAAAAGCTTTACTCTGAGGGTGGTCAAACATTGTAACAGGTTGCTCAGAGGTGTTTGGGAGTTTGGGTTTGGGAGTCTCCGTTCCTGCAGCTATTCAAAACCTAACTGGATGCATGTCTCAGCAACGTGCTCTAGGTGACCCTGCTCTGAACAGAGAGGCTGGGCCAGACAATCTCCAGAGGCCCTTGCCAACATCGAGTATTCTGTGATTTCTGTGAAAACATATGAACTATTTTTTCAACCTTCTGCTCCTAGAGGCAGACCTTTGCGTATGCTCAGAACTGCACCAGCCTTGACATGCTGAGAAACTCAATAATAACAAACTCAGACCAGGACGTAGGTGTTGCTCTCCTGTGGCTTGTCTGGCTTGATTGTGGCTTTGCTTATATAAATTGTTAAAGCATATTAAAGACACACTATTGAGATCAATACTAGCAAGTGCATTGGCAGTGCTGTTTTCTTTTAAAATACCCTGGATGACTGCTTTATTTCTTTCCTACAGACTTGCTTTTCTGCTTTCTCTGCCTATGAATGGGAGAGCCAGGTTTAATATTAAAACACTTATCTCCCAAATAAGCACCTTTGCTACCAGGTTCATGGTTTATTTAGACACTAATACAGTTAAGCAGTGGCAGCTTTAATGCTTTTTAGCCAGTGGAGAACTCAACAGAGAATTTTGTAATAGACATATATGGATGTATTGTTGTACATCTGTGTGTGTTCTCATGTGTACTCGTGCACATGTGCAATACTTGGTGATAGCTAGCAAAATCACCACAGAGGGCTACTGCACAGGCACATGAGCTCACAAGAACCTTGTAATGTGTTTATGTGTTAGTAAAAAAAACCAAACCAAACCAAAACCAAAACAAAACCAAAACCAAACAAAAAACCAAAAAAAAATTATTGCAAACTATACCTTATTATATATACTATTAAAAGTATCCTCTCTGTAATTCAGGGGGGATTTTGCTAAGTATTTTCAACAGGCATGTGGCAATTTAAGATGATGATAAAAAGTTCACAAACGTTACAGGGTCCTTTACAAGATCAAGACCATTTTTTCCAATTTTATAGGTACAGAAACTAACTATTCTCATGTTGTTAGTGTTATCTGGATAATGAATAACATATACAATACTTGTTTTGAAAAATCTTGTTCCCTTAAATCTCCATTGCATTTTATTGTCACTGCATGTCACTGCCAAAACAGAATGACAGGGAAAAAATTTATTGAGATCTATAACGGGCACCATTATCCTGAAGATAAAGCCCACTTCTATTGTTGCAGGTTTTTTTTCCTTTATTTTGAGCAGTTTAATTAATTCTATGTTAAATGAAATCACTGTGTAAAATACAGAAGTGATATACAGAGAAATATAAGCCATTTGGAAGGATGAAAAATTCTACCCTTCTTTGAATGCCCTAATCATTAAACTTCAGAATACATTTCCTCTATTTTTTGGGACTCATTACATCTTGAGTTATTCTGGAGTGTGGCCCACAGTCAGCAGGAGATAGGGAGGGCTTTATCACATAGAATATTCTGTGACTGGTGATTTGCTCTTCCCAGAAAAGTAAAATATGTATGTTTTAATTCTCTTACACTGGAAGAACTATATCTGAAATGAATGCTCTAACAGCACTATATAAAAACTGGCCAGTGGCACTGCTTCTCCCATTTGGCTATGAGCGCAAATGAAAAGCATGAACTGCATGTAGCTACTCAGTGAAATTGTAAAGAGGCTTATTTTGAGGAAAGATTACAGATATTGCTGTCATTTGCATAGAGAAAATTGCTTGCAACCTTATTGAAATGTTTCTGTTCTTAACACTTAGATTTTAATACATCACTGTTAATTAGTTCTAGGATTCTTCATACAAGGCAAAATTTCTTTATATGGATTTTTTTTTTTTTTTTTTTTTAAATCACCTTATCCTTCTCTGGCATTACTAAGACAACAAGTTCAAAGTCTGGGATTCCACTAGTGTACCTAAGTACTTAAGTACTATAACACAAGTAAAGATTTTGGTTGACTGAGGATGTGCCTCTGTGAAAGCATTCAGACAGTAATGTTTCTTCTGTCTTGGTTCTAAATCAGCATCCCAGGAATTGACACCAATCTACAAGTCACAAAAATCTATAAACTTTAGAGGAAGCCCAGGCAAATGACACCTAAGTAGGGATCATATTGTTTCTGAACTGGAGCAAAGTAATACCTGACCTAGAACATGGGCACAGGGATTGCCGGGCTCTGTCTTCCTCATATGTGTAGACTCAACCTTTCCTTTCTCATTGCATCAAGTGCTTATTACTTGTGAATTTTCTGTCCTCTTAAAGAGGTGTGTTTTGCTTGTCTGCATCAGTTGAACTTTTATACTTATTGCATGTGATGCATACTCATAGTACATAAATATAGAAAACAGATAGGAAATTCTCTAAATAAACATAGTGTATCTATGAATAGCTAGTGAGTAATAAAAGGAAATACAGTAGATATTTGGGCAGATCTGCCACTTACATATCAAAAAAGTGCCAATGAAACCGTTATCTGACACAATGATGTACTATATATATAATCACAGAATCATAGAATCATTA
>NW_009223393.1:0-926 GCF_000690835.1 Fulmarus glacialis | reverse complement strand
CTTTCTGGAAAGGCTAAAGTCTGTGACGGCCGCAACAGAGAGATTTTAGTCTTAGCAACCCTCTACTTTATTTTAACCAACTGAGATAGGATGACTCAAAACCGAGAACTTTAATGCTCATCTCGCAATAAACGTGCAATAAAAAGTAACGAGTCGCCTTTTCAGAAAGGATTACCCTTTCGTCATACCTCGTCTTCTGCTTTATACGTCTATTAGCATTTTTCCTTTCCTCTCATGAAAAATAGTGTATTCACTGATTCTCACGATATATTCACTGATCCTGACGAGCAGAAACATCTGGGTGCGGTGGCCTTGCCCTGCAGACCCTGCAGGTACACAGCTAGTAGTCCCTGTGGGGCTTAGTCTGCCCGTATTTAACAGTCGCCTGAAAGTATAGATAGATGTAGTGCCCGGAGGAGTAGTAGATACTAGATTTATAAAGCTGAGTTACTTTCCAAAGTGTTTCTAGCCAGCTGCTTCTTAAATTTTCAAAATAAAACGAACCTGGAATAATCTGAGAAGCTATATTTAAGTTTTACGGCCAGTGCTTGCGAAACTCTCTCCTACAAAATGTCGGTGCAGCATTTCACTCGAAACATGTATCTGTTGCCGTCCTCCGACATGTTTTTTTCTGCACCTTTGCGCAGCAGGGATTTAGCCCGTGCGCTGAAGGCACTACCGGGTGCGCTGGGGGAAACGCAGCTTAGAAAACGGCGAGCAGGAGGGGGAGGGCTCCCGGGAATTTTGGCGCTGCATTGGGCAGGGGGGTCAGGCTAAAAGTGCGTTTTCAGTCTCTCCTGAGGGCCAGGGAAGCAGGGCGCCGCGTTGCAGGGAGGGCAGGCTCTCCGGACACCGGTGTCCCCTTGCCGAGGACCTCCTGGAAAAGCGTCCCCGGTGGGAGCGGGACGGTGGCAGCCCCCGGGAGC
>NW_009223392.1:0-5892 GCF_000690835.1 Fulmarus glacialis | reverse complement strand
GGGGTGTCTGGACCCCGTGGGGACGGGGTTGAAGGAGTGACTAGAAGTGGGAGCATGTGAGCAGCATGGCAGATCAGTGGGTGGACATGAGGAGGAAACGACCTTCAGAGTGCTGGAGTGGGGCTGGAACAGGGAAAGTAAAGACCCATGGGCCTGGGGGTTGAAGCTAAAAGCAAGGCAAGCCTTGCAAAAGGAAGCTGAAGAGCTAAAACTGGCTCTTTCCTCAAAACCCCTGGGAACAAGGACCCACCAGAGCATCTGTAGGGCCAGCACGGTGTGCAGGGGCAGAGCTTAGGGCAAGCCTGTGGCACAGTAGCTGAACAAATGCATTGCGTTGGTGCTGTTCTAGCAGGAAGCAGGAAGGATCCCCTACTGGACCTCACCTTTCGCAGGGCCTTAGCAGAGGATCTGTCTGAAATGGCACCACCTCTGGAAAGATGGAACAGGACCAAATCATCAGAGCGGGGTGATGCTGGCTGAGGGATCCTGAAAGGAGGCAGAGATGAACCGAGAGCTGCAGCACTCCTCACTTAAAACTACCTGAAATAAGTGGCTGGGTCAATAATGGCCAAACCACAAAATAAAGAGAAGCCTCCAGCTTCTGCAGGGCCCATGCCAAGACCTGAGCTATTCAATATACTCAGCAGTGACAGAGTTTTCCATTGATGTAGTGTTATTCCAGGGAGACTGTAAAATGCGTCTCATGTCAGTTGGAGGAATTAGGATTTGAGAAGCGGGAGTTTCTACTGTGGATCTTGAGCACAGCACTGGTGTTTTGAGAACGTTATCAGTAAGCATTTCAAGTCACTTTCCTAAATACTGATGTCTAATTTATAGCCTGTCCCTTGGACCTCTTCTTTTTACCTGCATTTTCAGTTCAGCTGTTGAGCTTCAGGTCTCTCAGTAACACGCAGGTATTCACATCAGCTTTCAGTTTGACTAGATGAATAATCTTGAACCATCATCAAAATTTTCCACCTTGCTCTCTGCCCCCTTTCCTAGCCCATTTCTGTATCTGATGAACAGCACGCATCCCAGCACAGAGTTGCCCAGACCTCCTGTCTCGCTCGCAAAACAGCTTGTTTGCTGCTTCAATGCATTTTCCTTCCTTTAAGCAAGTCATTAATGCATGAGATGACCTTTCCTTTCATCCCTGACAGCCTTGGTTCTCTAAGAGCGTTTGTAAGGGATCTTAGCAGAGGCTTTTGTGGAAGTCCAACTGGATCAAGGATGAGCTCCATTTTTACAAAATTCTGCAGATGAATGTGAAAACCTTGTTTTGCAGCAGGAGAGAGTCATGTGATGGTCATGCTGGCCTGGCCTTATCTCAGCATTTCCACCCATTGTGGTTTGATGTCAGCTGGGTATCATCATTGCCTTTCCCCAAAAGCAACTGATGACTCCAGAGGACCCTGCTAGATCTGGGGGCTTGATTTGTCCCTGGAAAACCCATTGCAGTGCCTCCCCAGCTGTTCGCTTTCATCCATTTGCCTTCCAGTCTTAGTTACCATTCCCAATTATATTATGTATATAATAATATATTATTATTATACCATTCCCAATAATAGCATTGAGTGCTCTAGGCTTTCAGGGATGCCCTCTCACTTCCAGGAGGCCAGAGGCACCTCTCTGCTCAGCCCAAGGCAGCCTGCTGAAGTGACAGCCCCTGAATGTAGCCTTCCAGGCAGCCCCCAAAGGCTGGCAGTCCTGCAGCTCTCCTGGGCCACCTCCCTGGCCTGGGAGGGCTGCTTCTCCCCTGCATTCCGGAAGGATGCCCATCACTTCCAGCCACCTCTACTCTGCTCTGTGGCTGTGCCACACTCTATGACCTGTGATGCTTTTTCAGAGCTGTTGAAGCTCTCAGCATGGTCCCCAGGTCACAAATGGCCTTTCCCCATGGCAGCCACCACTTGCAGTTTCTTGCTGATGAGCTTCCTACTTTTCCTGCATTTCCCCTGGAGGGATGTTCAATGTGATTGAGGTGGATTTCTCTGGCTTTCTCCCTGCAGCCCATTCCCTTCGAGTACTGCTATCCTTAGTGCAGTTCAGTTGTTTGTTTCGGCCTTCTAGCTTTTCTACAGATGGATTTATGCATTTGTTCTCAGGCTGTTACAATGTGCCTTGTTTATTTGGTGGCTTGGCTACACAGCCTGCTCTTCATTTTTTCCTAGCTTCATGTTATATTGACTTTGTGCCTACAGCATGAGCTACCCAGAACTGTGCTCTTCCACACATGGTGGCTTTTCCCTGTCTTTGGGATCAAAATTTTCCTGTTTTTCATTGTAAATGCCAAAACCTAGTTATCTTTCAGCTTAAACAGAGCCTGGTAGAGTCGTCATCTCATTCAGCTGCTTCCCCACCTCCTCTTAAGCTGACACCTTTCTGTGTGCCAAGCACCAGCTGAGATTTGCTTTGTCATGGATCTGATCTTCAAGCACATCAGGGAAAGCACCCAAGGAACCCTTGCTCTTTAGTGTCCAGGCAACCAGCTTGAAATGTGCCTCCAGAAACCCCCTTTTTTTTTCCTATGTGTCACTGCTGTCCAAATGGACCATGCCCACCAGCTTCTCCCCAGCACTTCAACACTGTTTAGAGACCTCGTAGCCTTGTAGACAAAGCCAGCATCTTTGTCCTTGACAGACAAGGCACCACAGTGTGCCGCCATATGCTGGTCAAGCCCATGCAGGGCACCTGATCCCTTTGGGCCAGTACTTTTCTCAACTACACTGTTCCTAGAAGAGCCATGTGACACCTAAGCCTTTGCACCCTTGACAAGGTCGAGGTGCAGCAAGACAGGGCAGCTGCTCAAGAGTAGAGTGTTTCTCTTCAATACAGATGTCCCTCTCAAATCGCCCTGGTTTTAGCTGTAAGAGCACCTTTTGTGGTGCAAAGCCATGTTTTCTCCCTTGTGATCACAACCTGCAGCCCCCTGCTGCCAGCAGCCCAAGCCCCGAGCGGTGGGAAAGGATGCTGTTCTCGGGCACCAGGGTCAGCGTAGGCGCATTTGGCTGTGCCCTGGGCAATGTGGGGCTTAGAGGAGCTCACGCCGTGGTGCTGGGGGGTGCTCTGACTACGGCTGGGACTGGAGGGTACATGGGGGATGTTCGGGGGGGACTCTGGTCCTGGGGCCTGGGTGGGACAGGCGGATGCTGCCGGTCACACCCCCCCACGACAAGGAGCCAGGGGTGGCTTTGTCCTGAGCAGGCCTCGTAGGTCTGCACTGACCCCCAGTGGCTGTGGCACAAACAGCCGTTCTGCGGGCTGTCCCCGCATCCAGCCCGGCCCCCGCGGGCAGTGCCACATCACCAGTGCTTGGGCTGCTGGTCCCTGCTCCGCCATTCGGGTACCTCACCTTACGAAGGGCTGGGGTGGCTCCCTGCCCTGCAGGACCTCCAGGATTTGTGTGCTCCAGACTCAATGCCACAAGCCTCAATTTTCAAAATCCTTTTGACCTCAGGCTTCCAGGACCGCATGCGTTACTGGCTACTGCCTGCCCCTCTGGGTGCATCGAGGTGTTCCAGCATGTGCGCTGCCACAGCTTTGCACCAAGTGCCCCTTATCACGCTGTTTTCCATGGTGGTCCTTTCACTTCTCCCCTGAGCTGCTGCCAGCAGAAGTAGCAGCACCCACTCTCTGTCCCACCAGGTGTGTGATGCTGCATGTGGCTGTGTTTGAAATTACGTTTTTTCAATAGACACCATTTTCTCAGAGGCCCAGCCCGCACCCCAAAGGACGTTGTCACCATTGCTTAGTTCCATCTCTTCCATTCTGTATTTTGACAAATGGTTACCTGGATTGACTCTGTATGTTCATTCCTTTGTTTTCGTACTCAGCATACCCAATTTCTCGCTTCTCCACTCTGATGTCACCTTCCAGCACCTTGCTCACATTAGGCTTTTTTGTGATGTTAAAGTACCCTTTCAGCACCCTCTGATCCTTCACTCAGAAGCTGTTCCCAGTTTGTTTTTTTCAATTGCCTTCTTGAAGGATGCCCATCAGTTCCAGCCACCTATTGCCCTCTGCTCTGTGGCCAGGCTCTGTGGGCCACGAGGCTCTTTTGGAGCAGTTGAAGCTCTCAGCATGGTCCCCAGGCCACTGCCAGCCTTTCCCCATCACAGTCACTGCTTTCTGTTCCTTGCTGACAAACTTCCCCTGCCTCCTGCAGTTCACCTTCGAGGATGTTCAACATGACTGATGAATTTCTCTGGCTCTCTCCCAACAGCCTTTGAGTGCATTGTGGTCACTGCCCTAGAGGGACTCTTCAGTGAAACCGGTGGGGTACGGGTGTCCTAGGCAGCACAGGGCTAAGATGAAGATGCTTTTCCTCCCAGGTCTGGAGCCAGCAGCAGCCAGGGAGCAGCTATCTGCCTGGGAACCCTGGTGTACCCCTCTTTGGTTTCCTTCCATTTTATCTCTGATCACAGATGCATCCACATGTGAACTCTGGCACCCTGGTTCCAGCATCATGTTTTAAAGAAGTACATGCTCTTGCTCTGGTTGCTTATTTTTATGTGCCTCGTTAAAGCAGCTCTTTACTGCTTTCCACGCAAATGTTGTCACCTCCTGTCCTAGCATCTAGTGAAGACTCAGGGGTTTTATGATTCCAGCCCAGGGATAAATCATCTTGTCTTTAGCCCCACTGCTTGGTAGCTATCTCCAGCACCTCTCCTACCTCTGTCACGTGGGTACCTCTGTGGTCACCCCCTGGGTACTTCCATGGACAGAGACCCTTTACTCTTCCCTGCAGCCTGCAAGAGACTGCCCTGATACTGAGTGAGAGCTGGCACTTCTGTGTCCAGCAGGAAAGTTCTAGGTTTTCTTTCTGTGTTGGCTTCCCTTCTCATGCCTCACAGTGCTCTCCACTCAGCTTGACTTGCAAGGTCTCCTTTCCTTTTTGGAGGCAGGTTGCTTTGGCTGCTTTGTTTTCCCACTCTTTCAGCCCTTCTGGAAATTGCTGTTTTTTCCTGGACTAGGAGAATAATCCCACAGACAAACTCTACCTTGTTGCACCTCTCTAACCCAGAGCTCTGCTCCTTTCACACAGGCCCTCCACCTGCCTGCATAAAACAGCCCATGCTCACCGCAGGACATGTGAGCTGAGCCTGGATGCTGGTTTAGTGTCTCCATTTGCCATGGACACTACAGGCGGGATTCATATGTTGCTGGTGCCACCCAAGATGCCCCAGGGCATCAGATAGAACAGGGGACTTACGGCCACGCTGCCAGCAGCTGGAAGTGAGGTAGGCTGCACTTCTCCTGGCACTCCTGACTGTGACTGGCATTTGTCCTCTCACTCAGGTTTATGCCTGGTTTTGCTCTTAGCCCATCTCCAGAGATCTGAGCGCCTCCCCATCTTCCAAAATACATATATTTACAATGAGCACTTCAAAGTCAGAGTGGAAATATACTGGAAAACCTTCCCTGCGTAGCTAAGACCTAAATCAATTAGAAACAAGCTCAGAGTTAAATGCAGTAAGCTGCTCAGGCTGATAGAAGAGCATTTGCAGAGAGGGATGTCCACCAGGGTAAGGGAAAAATCTTTTGCTTTTGCTGGCCTGGTTTATCTGCACACCAGCCCCAGGCTGTGCCCAGCCCAGCTCTACCAGTGTCCTGCGGAGCTGGAGCTGGAGCTCCCCAGGACCCCATAGACTGGCACGGCTGGGTGCCAGGTCATGGAGGTGCATGGGTTCCCCTCCCTGATCCACCAGTGAGGCCCCAGTGAGGAGGGGTCCCTGTCCCTCCCGGTGGGCAATCAGTGGGCAGGACCCTTGCCAGCCCAGGCTTCCCTGGGCGCCCCAGGTTTTCCTGGGGCCTCTCCTGGGCTGCGGCAGGGAGCACTCATGGCCCTGGAGGGTCGTGGTCTGGGGGGGGGGAGGGCAGAGGGGCCGGGGC
>NW_009223391.1:451-12522 GCF_000690835.1 Fulmarus glacialis | reverse complement strand
GAGGGCGGGGGGATGCTCCACCACAGACAGGGACTAGTAAATTTTAGAGCTATTATGTGGGTGAATTTTCATGAAGTTATTGTGTTAAACAGAAATCCTTTGATAGGACCATTTAGAGAATATAATGTGATATACTTACACATCTACATTGCTTTCCTTCATTAGCCAAACTAACACTTCTCTGTGTTAATAGAAGAAAAAAAAAGTTATAGTCTAGAAATGCTATGAAGCAAACTCATATGGACCTTTAAAAATAATCTCTGCAATAAATGAATGCCCTTTCACTGCTTTGCAGTTGTTCAAGTCCCAGTTAGAAAGTTGGTACTCCTGAGTGTTACTTGTGCCATAGGACTTTTCAACAGGGGATTTCTTTTGACTTTGCACCTTCTCATCTTGAACTAATGCTACCGACACTTTGCTGTCAGTGTCAGTATATCAGCAACTAATGGCAGTTTCTGGTAAGGCATTTCCTAATGATTATCTACAAAAATTACAGTTGTGCAGTCTCACTATTAAAACTTCTGCATCATTACAGGTCAGCAAGCTCAACAATGTTAAAATGGTGTTCTGCAAGGCTGCAGAGCTGAGGGTGATTTACAAGCCTAATAACAATATTAAGCAAGACGGATATTTTCCTGTAGTCAGTAAGGAAATTACTCTTCCTTTCATGTCTGCTGCATTTGACGATTACGATATTTACATTTACAATATTTACATTAATATTTAGTATATGCTTCTGATTCACATGAAGATCATGAAGATGTAAATTTTATGCAGTTATGTGTTGCAAATGCATTTTGGCTATGGCAAGCTCTTAGCTGTAACTGAAGCTGAGTTTGTAGGGTCTGCAGCCAGCAGTGGTAGCGGTCACTGGTTTTTAACACTCACACATGTGCAGAACGGAATATTCTCACTCCTCTTTGTACATATGCAAATACATATTATAAGACCTGAGAGTACCTGTTTATTCCTTGTTTGGTCAGATTGTTTGTCCTAATAATTTAGACCTGAAGGTTATTTTTAAGTAAACACTCAATTAAGGTGTTGGAAGCAGCGCAAGGACTTTCTCACTTGGACTAAGCAGCATTATCTTTGTGTGAGACCTCCCTGCGTTTCTACACATGCCGTCACAGATAGTGTTTTTTCAATATGTTTCCCAGAAGACGGATCACTGAGATTATTCAGCGACGTCAACGTGGTTGTCACTGCACAATGACACATGGTATTCTCCAGCGTCCTCTCTGTCTACCGCTGGCGTGTGAAGCTCCCGTTGGCATGGCAGAGGCCTCCCTAATTGCTTACAGGTGCTGTGTGAAGCCATCCTCACTGAGGTCTGTCAAAATTGAGCTATTCACAGCTGACACATTCTTCCTGGGCCTGTGGCTGAATTTTTCTGCTGTTTTTATCTCACTTGCAGCCCATATTTGTATGCAGTTTTTCCTAGATAAGACCTCAGCTACTTTGAGAAGGAGGCTGATCTGTTCATGAACGCTATTTCTGTCACATCAATAACAGGGCACAGAGCAATTCCTCTCTAAGGGTGTATCCTTCAGCATGCCATTGTAGCATATTTCTCTATCTGGATTATGACAAATTACTTTTCATACAAGGGTTGAAATGTTCCCAGGGGGCACAAATGATTACACCACTTGCTATGCAGAACCTTTAAACTTCTGGTTTGCTAGTAACTTAATATTTTAAGTAAACTTAATATTTTAGTGGAACTGTTTTTCTTGTTTATTTCTCTTACAGTCAGTAACTAAGTTCTCATTTTGGAATGACTGAATGATAAAGTGACACTTGAAATTCTGTGTAGATAGGCTTGCGTTTTTATTTTTTCTTGATGTAGTTCTGCCTCAATGTAGTCAGCAAGACAGACTGGGTGGTATAGAGCCAGGTTCTGGCTACATATGGCTAATTTCCTGTACTTAGGAGGCATTCCTTCTTCTATACCTTAGTGTAATTCCTGTGCCAGCCACTTGCCAGAACCCAGTGTGCTGTAAGGATGGAAATACTCCCTAAAAATGCTGGCTAGCAACTGATTCAAATTCTCCAGGGCCTCAGAATTTCTCAGTTTGGATATTGGCAGCAATGCAAAGCCAATCTCTCGGAAGTAGATTTTCTTCTGTATGCAGCAGAATAAAAATAAAAAAACCTGTCTCTATGTAGACTTCATATGAAGCAGGCATGCTATTTTTTTTTTCGAGCTTTTAATTAAAAACATGCTAAATTATGTAAAAGGATTGAATGAAGACATCAAAAATAAACATTTTTTTTCAAATACTCATTTTCACATAAAACTCATAGAAAGTTACCTCTATATATTATAAGAAAAAGGGAGAAGTTCCAGAATGAAACTGCAAAGATTTTTTTATTCAATTTTGGGGGAAAATATTGACCGTTTTTTGCATAATACTTCCTCATTCTAATGTTGACTGTTACAGATAGGTGGATAAGCAGAGAAACAGTTCTCTGAAATGTGTGAGTGTTAGAAGTTAGAAGACTGCCATTTCAAAGACATTCTCTCCATATATTGCTAGCCATGTATTCTAAAAATAAGCTTTAACCTCTATATCTGGTTTTCCTATAGACTGCTAAGCAGCCAACATGTCAAAGCTTCAAAATCTGCAGATAGTCTTCTGATTTTCTGGCATGCCGGTAAAGAAGAAAGTAAATCTCTGAATACTGAGCTGACACTTTCATCAAATACTTGTTTATGGTAATGTTCAGATAAACAGTCTCTTCTAATAAGTCATCATCTTTCATCTTCAGACTACTATGGAGCTCTTTATACACAAATTCTATTGAACTGCATTGCTGAGAAATAAATTCTAGTGTATTTTTTTCATGTGAACTCCCAGTTACCTTGCTGCTAGTGACATCAACTTGTCTAGTACTCAAAAAAAAAAATCCATCTATCAGATCAAGTGATATTCTCCTTTGTAACAAAGCTGATTGGGTTTGCTGTTATTGTTTTATAAACCGTGCAGAATGTCAGGAGTTTCATGGGCTTTTTATTTTGAGGAAAGGAAGAGTGGGCATTTTGGGAACTTCAGTTAGTTGTTTTTGCAATCATTCTTCAGTGAGGTGTTGCTAGCAGCTTCACTCTGATGTGTTTTTAACACTGTTTGTACAGTTACAGATGATAAAGCAGAAGAAAGACTGTGGAAAAAAATGGAAAACTTGATTTAACAAGCTTTGTCTGATATATGATATTTGTGAGATCTAGACGTGAAAAATGCGTTTAATTTTTGTAGCCAATGTTTATGACTCTTATTAGATTTCTAATGACCTGAACAAGACTTAAGGAATAACAGGAGAAAATAATTTAAAAATCTGTTTTCTTCTCCCAAGTCTGACTTTCATCTTCCTCCATTTCTGATATCAGTGTATTTTGATTAGTTTCAACGGCATGTAATTCATTTACACACTTAAAATAGGTTATATAGTTATTTGTTTCATGAAATTGCATATAAAATATCCAATTTGTTAGTGAATATTTACCTCAGCCTCAGGTGCAGCATTTATTGGTCAGCCTCTCATTTTTCAATTTGAACTGTGACATACAGGCTATTGCTAAATATATATATTAAGTTTGAGTGTTCAATAGTACTGACAAAGCCATTTGGATGGCAAGAAATCCATTACAGCATGACAAACAGAAATGCCTGGATGCCAAAAAATGAATGAGAGGAACATATAGGATGAGAAAAACACTTCAGCATTTCTCGGACTGTGCCTTATTTTACGCTAGTAATATTAAAAGACACAAAATGATAGTAGGACTAGAGCTTATTTTGTGCAGAAAAATACAACAATGCTGTGTGGGCCATCTGCTAAATTTTTTTGTTTTAGAACAATAATAAAAAATCCAGTCTTTTTAATGTGCAGATTTTGATGCACTGCCTCTGCCTTCTGAATTTATATGTGCATTTTAGAGATGGAGGAAATACTTAAGTATTGCTTATAGACCTCTGGACTTGAGCCTTGAAGTCACTTTATCCCTCGTTCTGAAAATACACAGATGCAGTGAAACACCTGATAAGAAGCTGTGAGTGCGTCTGTCCTCTTATAAACTTGTTCAGCTCATCCACCCATTACTGCTGTCCAGGTCTGAGCCTCCTTTATTGAAAACACTTAATCTCTAATTACAGGTACAACTGTTAGTTTTCTGGTCTTTCAGCTCACGGTGAGCTTAATGTATTTATAATTGGTTGGTGGATAAAGTCCTGAATGACACACTCTTCTTATATCAGCTGCCAGGATGACCCACAACCACTAAATAATAGTCATGTGCTTAGAACAAGAAAATTATCATTTAGATAGAAAAATCAGATTCCCAGAAGTAAAGAAATGCCATATTTACTATTGCCCATCCAAACCTACCTCTGCCTACTGGCCGTCTCTTTCAGCTATTGTGCAAAAGCAAGCAGAGTCCAGCTTGCACAGTGAAGCAAAAGAACTTCAGTTGCCACTGTTTTAACAGGTTTTGTTCAGATTTGTATGCTTTTTCTAAGGAAAAAAAAGGTAATCTCACATTTTAATGTTAAGTACTCTTAAGAATAACTGCCTAGAGGTTGCTGTGACTCCTGAAACCTTAATAAGTACTCACTTAGCACTTGAACTATGGGATGGACCCCATAGCCACATAGACTTATTCTGGTCTCCCTGCTCCCACTGCAGTTTCTTCAGTTGTTGTAAGTGCAAAGTCTCAGCTATTTTAAGTGGCTGTTTCGAATGGCTTTACCTTGGCAAAATCTTCCAAGAAGCACAAACAAGAGAAGGAAAATGCCATTTTCCCCTGCCCCAAATCCTGAAAAATTTGAGTGAAATTGCATAGAATAAATTTAAAAAACAAGTTGCCACCTAACAATTTCTAGCTGATGATTTTTAAAGGCTAGCAAAAGCATTGGCCTTCAGTACAATTCTCAGAGTAAAGTTTCCTGCAGAATCCTTTGCAGTGGAAAATATCAGGTAATCAAAAAATGCTACCAAGTCTACCTTACAATAAAAGGAAATGATTATTTATGACTTAATTGAGAAAATGGTATCCAAATTTAGAGGATTCAATTGAAATTCTGTAAACTGAGAGCTGGCAGTGTTGACCTTTGAACCAGATAATATTTGTAAGTTGTTTGAAGTTTAAAAATAGTTCTTTGTATGTTTGTGGTCTTATTCCTAGCCTTATGTTGTAATGGTAGTACAGAGGATCAAATGGCAGACTTGAACCAGAGCCCTTGCTTTTGATCCACCTTTCAGTTTCTACATCCACCCATGTAAAGTCTAGGAAATGTCACTGTCCTTTGTTTCACAGCACGTGTGGACCATGTTATGGGCTACGACTCCATTGTGCTAAGCAGTATATAAACACACAGCGCCAAAAAGTGGCTGCTGCGTAGAGACTTTCTGCTTTTACTGTATGTTGTGTTTGTCTCTGCAATAACTGAGTGCCTTCCAGTAGTGCACTGAGCAATGCGACTACCATCTGGCATGTGTTTGCTCGCTCAGTCTCTCCCCAGGGGGAGAAGTGTGTGCAGTGGAGTGTTATGCTTCTGCATTTTTATACATAGATACTGACACGTGCTGCTATATGTGCTTACGCTAGAAATGACAAGGTCGAAAAATATGCCTTGCACTTGGAGTGAAAAATGGTGATGTTTAGGATGTTCCTTAGTTAATTCTATCTGTGCAGGGTCTTGAGAAAGGTCTCCCTGTTGCATAAGAAGACGTTGTGTTTTGAATTTCTTACAGCATCTTCCCATTTTGCATAGCCTCTGGTCACCCTCTGTCTTTAGTAAGGAGTTGCCAGGGGCTTCCTTCCCTTTCTCCAGATGGTGTTGGGAGCTGAAGGCAAGAACAGGGAAGAGGAAAAGTTAAATTTAAAAGTGTTCATGCTCACAGAAATGAAATCTGTTCTTCCCGAGACTAGGAAAAGTCATGACACAACAAATTCTCCACTCATTCACATCCTGTGCAATCCCATCTAAAATAAGATGCTGTTCCATGTGTAAATAAATGGTCATTACAAATACATTAGTGCTTCCAAAACTTGGAATCAAATATAAATGTACATCTTTGGTATCTGCTGAAACAAAACAAAATAAAAAAATTGTTTATCATCATCATTCACAAATGGGCCCAGAAGGGTGATAATAATTACTGAAAAATTTTTTTTAATGTCCCAGAGTTTTACATATAAAGAGAGTCTGTTACACTATTGCATTAACCTAGTTGAAATGCCAGGGAAGAGTATTTCTGACAAGAATAGGCATCAATATTTCTTTAGTTATTTCATAACCCAGACAGATGTCATGTGGAATATGTGTACTTATGCTTGAAAAAGGAAAGAAACCTACTCCTTAAAGATTTTTTTCCAAAGGGAATTTCCAGAAGACTTCTGAATTCAGGAGCCTTCGGATGTGTTGTAATCAAGTGATCTCTTCCTTGTGTGTATTAATCCCCATTAAGTGGATGGGATCTCTATCAGTTCCTTAACTTTTTTCCTTTGTAGTTATTTTTTATTGCTCCACAGCCTTTCTGTGGAAGCTGTATATTTAGCACTGAGGCCCTATCATCTGTTCTTTCTTTCTGGGTCCTGATCCATCATCTCCTGTGTAAGTGTATTGCACAGATATTGGGGGCTTTAATTTCCTCAGCTGTTGGCTACCAGCCATACTCTTTTATGCCAAAAGACCATATTAGAGCCATTGTTTGTTTCTTGGCTGTACAAAGATCCAGCAAAAGAGGGTATTTACTTACTTAGCACATGCTATAGCCTCATGGGTGCCTCTTTAGGATGTGAGACCTGAAAGCTTAAATAAGGCCTAGCTAGAAACCAGGCTTCTCACTTCCTGGGTGAGCACTCTCTTTATTACATGTATTGTATGAGAAATGGACGCTACTTTTGAGTCCAGCTATGTTGTAACACAAGTGCATATCAATATATGTATTCATATCACTCTTTGAGCACACCTAGAAAACCAGGCCTTCATAGGGTGAAGACAGGGGGAAAGTTAGGGTGAGTGTTATTGCATTTGGAAGTAGACATCTAAAATAGCCTGGGAAGTAATGGCTTGGAATTGCCCATTCCTCTTCAGTGGCTCTAAAGAGAGCCAAGCGAAATAGTTCAGGTGTCTTCCTTATGGGTGAGGAGAACCTTATCTTCTGTTTCTGGCT
The DNA here is from genome assembly GCF_000690835.1 of Fulmarus glacialis. Taxonomy (NCBI): domain Eukaryota; kingdom Metazoa; phylum Chordata; class Aves; order Procellariiformes; family Procellariidae; genus Fulmarus; species Fulmarus glacialis. The sequence goes on along the minus strand of NW_009223391.1, from coordinate 5,346 downwards.
TTGGAAAGGCTATAAGTGTGAGAGATACTCATGCACCTCTTTTGTACACTCAGTTTGGGAAGGTTTCATAGTCATGGCACTTCTGCGTTAAGAAAGTTTGGCAGACCCTCTGGTACCCAAGCAATTAGATGTGGTAGAGTAGAAATCAGTTCTATTCTGTTGCAAAGCAAGCTGCGTAATCCAGTGACAATCATAGTAGGTCTGGTCTTAAATTTGTGTGGAGAAGGATGGTGGCTTAAAGACACACATTTCAACCAGAGGAAAAAGTGAAGATTATAAGGCAATTTAATTCTAAGCGGGGTTATCTGAAGTTTATGGAAAGTGGCAGAAGGTGCTGGAGAGAGATGACAAGATGCTGAACTGCTTACCCTGGTTCAGTGTCTCATGGTCTGCAACGATGCTGAGACTCCCATTTCCCAGCACACTCCAGTGCCTTCCAGGAAGAGTGTTCCTCAGCCATTGTTCATCATTTTGAAAACAAGTGACTTAGCTTCATGAAGTTTTACATAATTCTATGTATTTATAATTTTATATATACATTTCTAAAATGCTTCAGAGAAAATTTTGGCTGGTTCTTTAGGTGTATAATATCTGGGCATTGCTAATTCACAACAGAGATGGGACATCTTTATTCAAATGAAAGTGTTAACAAAATCATGGAATGATGCTGCCAGCTATGCCATTTCCAGCATAAAACATGGTTTTCTTTTGAAATGAATGAAAACCTTCCCTAATATGATTACACTTGTGGGAACATTTGTCAGACAGAATGCAAGCCAATTAGGGTTTTCTTTATGATGATCCATTACAGTTCATTCTAAATCCGCTATAAATATTACCAAATAGTTCCATTTAAATTTTTATCTGCTACTGTCAGTCTAGGTCTTTCACAGATGAATTTTATCAGAATGAAGAGCTGATAGCACTTTTTTAAACTGAACTACAGAAGTCAGGGTTATAGCCTGTAATTTCCAGTGTCCTCCTTTACCCTTAATATCTGCTGGATGAAAACTGTTACTTTATTCATTTGGCACTTTCATCCACTTTCACCCTTCAAGGTTGTAGATGAGGCTTGAGTTCTTTTAAGCCAGACAAGATAAAACTGAATATCTAGCCTAGGAAAGCTTGACAAAAGTGTATGTGAGTTTTATTTAAAAAAAAAAAAGTTCCCAATTTGTTAAAAATACTTAAGTGTCTTATATGTGAAGAAAAGATGTGACTAGAGAAATAACTGAGGTAAGAGCTCTGTTGTGTTCAACACTTACAGTAATGGTTAGATAAATTGCCACTCTCTCCCACTTTTTGAGGAATGCCTGGTAACTCAGGAGGAAAATGATCACCCACTGATGGCCTTTAAATGAACTCCAAAGTGCTATTAAGCCTTATATCCTCTACAGAACACAATCATTCCTAACAGTGACGGTCCTCAGCTTTTACAACTGAATTGAGTGTGTTAACTACCAGTTTTTTCTTTTCTATCTTTCTGCTGAACTCTACTAAAGACCAGCATGCTGTAAGGTAGCTGTGCTGGCATTTCCCTGAGAGGCCTGATGCTGTGGGTGTTAATAGGGGAAGACTACTAAATATTGGTAGGATCAGGAACGTCACTAATTTTAGTTGTGGCCTTTTTCTTTTTGGAAAGGTATGTGCTGCAGACTGCCTATTATAGAACTCCCCTATCCAATTCCTTTGGCAGGAACTGGTGAGCCTCTTCAATTTCTTCATAGGTGCATCTTCTGCTTTGTCCAGAAGTATGTATTTTGTCCACCATACCATCAGCTTTTCTGATTGGAAACCACTCTCCATTTCCTTTATTTGAAGCCAAGGCAATGTAAAGCATGAAATGAAAGAGTGCTGACAGCAGACACATGGAGTAGGGCCAAGTGTTAATGCAAGAAAGTCAGCAGAAACTACTGTTCCTCCCTCTTTTTCTACTACTTCTAGCCCTTTCCCCTTACATCCCTCATTTTTCAGCTAAAGCATGAGTGTGAGCCCAAGCCACCAGGTGGGAGGTGAGTTGGCCTGTCTCCAGAAGATGGGATGGACAAGTTTGTAGGCAGAATTGATTTTTAACTTCGCCAAATTTGCCTGAATTGTTGCCAGCACAGGTCTGATGAAGGGAGGAAAAGAAGAGAAAACCTGCATAGTAACTAGTCATTCATCAGAGAATAGTGTTTTCTCCCATATTGTTTATGTGTTTTAGACATCGGCTTAAAATAACTGAACATAACTTTTCAGGCTGTCTGAGCCCTTCTATCTGCTGTACTGCTTTGTGCTCACTCTACCTCTGTAAAGGTTGCATTTGTTGCTGTTCTGTGGCCCAAACTAAATAGAAGTCTTGAAGTCTGTACTTAAGGATTCATTTTAGGAGGTGTGGATTTGTTAGGCTGAAGAGGGAACTGAATTTGCCTTTCTGATGTACTGCTGTAAAAAGAACATCATAGAAATGGTACACACTATCACACTTGTTTAGGAGTCCAGAGTGACATCAATTTTTTTTTAAAAAGAATAGACTGAAATGTTATGCAGGAGTAAATGGGGCATGACAGATGCTTGCTTGAAAGGCAAGACCTGTTGGATCCCACTAATAGGTCTGGTAGGATGTCTGAAGAAGGTCAGCAGACCACTGTGAAGGCAGGCTTGACAACATGTCTTCTCTCATACAAAGGGCCCGCAGTCAGGTGGAGATGATTCTGTACTCCCGTGCTAGAACCCTGTGTGACCATCTTCCTCATCTCTTCCCTGTATTGGGAGCCCATCTCCTTGAGGATGATATCAATGCACAGAAGCTGAAATTTCACACTTCCTATCAGAACAGACTGGATACAAAAAGCTAGTGATTGTGCAGGTAGCAGTCAGGGGCAGGGAAGGCAGGTAGGGAGCAGATACTTGTGGACTCTTAAAAAAGGCAAGAAAGATCTGGAATAGCATCTCCGCAATTACACTTATGTTTTCATAGTGACTCGAAACTCTCTATTTAGTGTTGCCAACCACTCCAACTAATTAAGGAGTTAGTTCTTATTGTTCTTTTTCATACGAATGGTTAGGCTAATTTTCAGCTACCTATAAACAATAAATAATTTACAATTCTACAGAGACATGTCTTTCACTGTTTGAGTAGTCATTTGACAACTTGTTAAGTGGGAGCTGAGTAATTAGGAGCTGAGAAAATCCTATGGTGACAGCAGAAAATTACATGATTTAAAAGAAGCTTATGAAAAGCCAAGAAAAAAACCCAATAGGTTTAAAATCCTTCAAGCACAGTTGCAAGGAAAAATTCTGCTCACTGTGCTCGTCCAAGGGGCTCAGAGTAGTGTTCTGGCAGTGTGAGTGGGAAGCGGACACTGCAAATATAGCCTATTGACCCAGGTTACCAAAAATGAAAATAGCCATAAATAAAAAAGATAATTATTTAATCTGGAGAAATAGTCTCTGGTTTACATTTTACCGAATTTAAGTATGACTCAGTCTTCGGATCTCTGAAATTGGTGATTTATTTCTACTGAATCTTAGTAGAAAGTCTCCATTACTAAAACATTAAAAGAAATTACTTTAAAGTGTGTATAAATGTACCTATAAATGCATATAAAGGAATAAATTTAAATTTCAGTTTCTAGAAAGTCATTCTGTAGTTGTGGAGTAAGAGCTACCAGTTGGCAGAACATGTAGTATAGTATTCTGTAAAGCAGCATGTAATCCTACTTTAGGTGTAGTCTTGACTGCAAGTAGTATATTATTAAACTACTGGATATTAGAAGGTCATTTTTCATAAAGAAGTATTGGGAAAGCAACCAAAATTATTTCCTCATGGGCTCAGATGTCCCTCTACCCTGAATAAAGATTCACTTTCTTCTGGGGGATAAGAGTCAATTAGAGCTGTTTCTTGTTGAAGCAATTATTGCCAGAGCCTGCCATCAACGTCTCAATACCTGGAATGGTTTCACAGAGGTAGCTGCTCTTTTTATGTGCTAATTCATGTTTGACTAGCACAGCATTTGCAGCTGACTATCTTTTTATGTTGATAGCTGAATCCACTGAACTATACACCAGTTTGTGCCCCAAATGGTTACTACATAACTAGCAGAATGTACTTACATACTTCTGGGCAATAATCATAAAGTATGAATTGATCCCTCTTTATACAGTTTTAATCCAGCCAAATACAATAGCTGCAAAATGAAACATATGTATATCTACAATAGTGAGATCCGTGAGTTCTATGTCAGGCACTTGCTATTTACAAGCATTTTATTGAGTGCAAGAAACAATATTTAATCAGAACCTCTAACAGTCTATCTACAATTTTCAGAAATCATGATCCAGTTTCAGAAAATGCAATTTGAGGCCCTCTGACACTTCAGAAAGTAGGTAATACTGTAGACAGTATGCTGTCAAATGTGAAAAACAGAAAGTCTGATTATTTAGTTGTGCTGCCGGAACACTGACTTGAATAATACATCCAGCTGCTTTTTCCTGTTTCCAAGGAAATGGGAGAAATACCTGACTGGATCTCATTTTCAGGTCTGAAGTATCTGTGTGCTGGATCAGCATCCCACAGCCTATCTCCAGTAAAAGGCAGCATTTGGCTGCCTTGGGGAAGCTGTCCCAGAAACAGTAGACCCCCAAATTAGACCCCAGCTTTGTCGTTGGCTTCTCCTCTCCATATCGCTCACTCCCCTCCCTGTGCTAATTCTCCCATGCCACTTAGGGTCGCCATGCATCTGACAATGTAGATGTGGTGTGTAGATCACTCCTCACATCTGTAAAACCGTGTGTAATAATTCCCTGCAGGCTGTTTTTCTTTGCTGGGTAGCTCAAGCAGTGCCGGTTCCTACACCCTGTTGTTCTCCTGCGCAGGAATGGGAGATCTTTATGTCTCCAGTGCTGCTGAAAAC
>NW_009223391.1:0-420 GCF_000690835.1 Fulmarus glacialis | reverse complement strand
AGAGAAGCGCTTGCAGGGTAGCAATTGAAATTCCTCGGCTGTTGTGCTGGGTCTGCGCTGAAGGCTGATCTGTGTTGGTTTCATCAAGAACTGCTTCACACTCATAAGCACTCAGTGATGTTTTCTGCCATGTGGGACATGTCAGGGATTTGTGCTTTGGTTGGATTAGTGTCTGGTTGGTGGTTACAGCATAGGGGCAACCCTGATTCTTTCAAAAGCATCTTCTAAAAAAACATTGTTAGGAATTGGACCAAATGAGACACAGATCTTAAAATGCTGGGTGAGAGAAAGGTCAGAGTAGTCTGAAACCTGAATGATTAGTATTTAACATCCAGTGGTGATCTCTATTGTCATGCAACTTGTCAGTAAGGAGGTCTGATTTGGGACCTTTACGCTGTCGTGGTTTAACCTGGCAGGCAG
>NW_009223390.1:104169-116091 GCF_000690835.1 Fulmarus glacialis | reverse complement strand
TAATAATAATAATAATAATAATTTTCCCAATGCTACAAAGCAAATTAAGAGTCTTGATAGCCAGTCCCCCGCTTTAACCAGGAAAATAAGATCTCGGAACGTAAAAGGGACTGGATTTCAGTCTTGCTGCCAGACATCTCTGTGCACTGCCGCTGAGTAGTCACGCAGTTCTGCCTGCATGCATAATGCCAAACTAAAAATCTTTGCAAGCTGAAAGTCCTACAACTCCTTCTCATTACTGAGTCATGTTGTTTCAAACCCATACATCCACAGCACAATTCACAGGAGAACCAGTGCTGCTCTAGTTCAGCATAACCAGCTACAACTTGTGCTCTGAAATCTCCTCTTTAATTGAAACCTGATTATTTCCTTCGAGCTTCTAGACAGCCTTCCACAAGTGGGCATCGCTAGAGCCTTTCCCACCCACCTGTTTAGGATGGTAGGACAAAGGCTGAAAGGTAATTTAAGTTGGGGAGATGAGCAAGATTAATCAAGTAACACAGTAAAGGCCATAGGCTGAAATCTGCTACAGTTTCACAAATACTTCACATTTGCAGCCCAAAAGCAAGCTTGCATTCTGGTAACCCTAGAAAAGTGAACATGTACAACAACTACTTTCAAAAACGGAGGCAGCCAGCAGCTGCAGCTTAACTATCTTCTAACACATCTTCCCCAGCCGTGGGGGTGGGACCAGGCTGTGCTTGCTGTGCTCGTCGAAATCCATGCTCTGGCAGTATTCCTCAGCAGGCTGCTGGGTGATTTCCCCCCTGGCACCTTGGACTAATGCAGACAAAAACATAAATAAATTGCAAGATGATTGAGAATGCCGTCACTCCAAAGCTAGATGCATACGTGGGGCCAAAGGGCACAACTCCAGAGTACAACCGCCCCCCAAAACTGAAAATGCGTTTCATCAAATATGCAGAGAGATTAATTAGCTGCATCAGGCTACAAATATCTGATATTAAAGGGTAACAGCTGTATGAGGGAAGGACAGCACAACTCAGCTCGTATCAATGACCTAGGTATTAGGTGGAACAGCTGTTTTAAAGCTCATAGTCCTTCTCAACACCGTGTTCTCCCAGTGGCGTTTTGCTCCAGTCTGTTTATTCATATCCATCTGTGTCTGCTAGGTGGTGCTGTGGGATGGCTTTTCTAGGGCAGAAAAGGCAGCTTGCTTTTTTTGTTCCCCTCACTGATGTTTTTTTCCTTCTACATGAGAACAGCTGCAGTATTTTCTGTGTCTTGGTGGTACAAGATGTGTCCTGTCAGGTCTCCTTTCTTGTTCTTCACTTGCTGCAGGCATGCGGTGGCCACCACTGCTGGTGCTGCTTCTCCAGAGCAGCCAGAGAAAATGCGCGTGTGTCAGCATTCGTCTGCATGCGTCCATACCCATGCAGGAAAGCAGGAATCTCAGATAGAGCCAGGAGGTATTCATATCTAAAAATTTCCAAATTTTCATTCTCCTTTGGTTCCAAAGATATAGGACATTTAAGCAAACTATTTTTATTGACAAAGCAGGACTTAAAATTAAATCAGACACACAAATTAATAGCATGGTTTCAAAGGAAAGAGTAAGTCTAAAACCTCTTGAAGCTCCAACAATGAGTGAAATCACCCTTTTTTTCTCTCAAACCACAACTCACTGCCATGAGAAAAGGCAACCTACTGCAAAAACTTTAGAAGGCAACCCTCTGAAAGGGGAGGTAATGGGAAGGATGCTTTTTTAGGCTTCATTTTTGTTCTGGAACCAAAGAATAACTGAAATGGCAGGATGCTATCAGTGCTTTAACATCCATAGTATCATAACCGGTGCAGACTGGGATTGAACTATTCAGACCTGTCAAAACATGTTGTGCTTATGACCTATAGGTAAAGGCAGCCTGGTGATGTCCATCTGTTCCACATAACTTTGTGTCGGTTTAGCCAAAGATGACAAATAATCCTAACCCGCCCTTCTGAGCAAAAGGGAAGAAAAACAAAACAATCCCCCAGATGAGTAATTGCAGTATTACTACATCAGGTGATGACGTCAGGAAAATCTTGCGCTCAGTTTTCAGATCCTGTCCCATGGCCCAATGTCTTGGCCCACTCTCTGAGTGCTTGCTGTTCCTACACAAAACCCACCCTAATAAATGGCAAGGCTATCCTCTTTGACATATACTGCAGTTTCTACTCAGTAATTTGACATTTTTCTGTCTGATGCTTTGCTCTGAACGTAGATATTCGACCGGCAGAAACTGAAAACTTGGTCACTCACGTTGCATCCCCACATCAGAAGGGGTTGACAAGGAAATGAGAAGGGACACCGTGCAGGCCAGCGATGAAAGTTGAGGTGTACAATGATTCTAAGCAAGTTTGGCACAAATCTCACTATCAGATCCACAGCTAGTACAGATGCCCGTCTGAGCAAATCACCAGTCAGTGCAGATCTAGGAGCAACCTTACCTTCAGGTGGTCTATCGCATCCTTCTCCTTACAGCCACAGAGAACCCTTACTACAGTGGGGATCTACAGTTCCCCTCTGTGCATGGAAGAGTGGCCTAACAGACATCAAATATGAGGAGAGCATGTACACGGGGAAGCTAGATTGCGATGAGGAAGACAGAAAGAAGCAGCAACTTGAGCATAGAGCACTGCAAACCACAGAGAGTGGTAGTGACACAGAAGAGTAAAAAATGTGAAGAAGTGGAATTTTATTCTCTTTATTTAAAGGAAAACAGGGTGAACAGAAACTCAACCCACATGGGATTAATCATTTTGAGGCAATCCCATACATTAATACCTGCGGGGTCTCTTGTCCCATTTTACTCTTTCTATTTCCATTCTGCAAGAAAGGCTGTCACATGCAAAGCTTGACTGGGGAAGTATTCAAACTGCGAGCTAACACAGAATTACATTTCCCTCCAAAATCATAACAATAAGGTGCTTAGACAACTATACAGTGAAATTCAAAGTGCAGTGGAGAAAAAATGGCTTCTGAAGAGGGCGCTTTCATTTTATTACTAAACTAAAGAAGGAAGCAGCTACATGCTGCTGGAAACAAAAAAGACAAAGCATACATTTGCTACAGTTCTGTGTCTTTTAATAAGAAGAGGAAATTCAAAAATAAAAGGCACCAATCTATAAAAATTCCATGCTGGTTGAGGTATTAACACTATTTTTTATATTGAACACCACATTCTTGTTTTTCATTAATGTGGTCTTCAAAAAGGAAAATAGTAAAGAGATAGAGGGGGGCAAACCAGGAAGCATCTGAACTCCTTGTTCGATTGCTGTGATCAAAGAGGATCAGAATATAGAAAGAGAGTACACAGCACGTCCAGATGAGACTCATTTCAGTGTACCATGGGAGCCAGCTAGAGAACCTGCTGGTATGCTGGAAATTATTCTGAAAAGACTTTATATGGTATAAACTACTACTAGAGGACTGTGGAGGAAAAAAAAAAGGAAAAAAACATATCAGAGAACCTTTCTTTTGATCTCAATCTTATGAAAAGTAATTGAAGCCCACACATTTTACCAGACATCTTCCTTCCTAAGGACTAGTCCTGTAACTGAGGAGATCAACATAAAATCTGCGAGGTAAGCATCCTAGAGCAATAACCTAGTGAGGTAACTTCAGGGACCTGAGCTGCTTGCAACTCAGAGGTTCCTTGGGGTGCACTACATGCTGAATATAAAGTCATCATGTATGTTTTGGTGGTTTCCATTTTTACTGTTATCCAAGTACCTTCAGCTAGTAGCTGTTCCTTTAAAGAACAACTATATCTAAATAAAGGAATGACAAGCATTTTTGAGAGATGCCAGAAGGACAGATATGGTAACAATTAGTATTAGGTTCAACTTTCACCTATGTATCTGTCTTCAACACATATAATCTGTCCCTCCACTCCCTCATGTTCTTCCCCCAGGGCTCTAAAATCCAAACACCAATTTTCCAGATGAGGGACTGGGGCACAAAGGGATTTCGAAACTGGTTCAAGAATGTGCCTGGAAGCTGGATTCAGCCTGGGTCTCCCAATGTATGGACTCCCTCCCTAGCTGGGCCATTCTTCCAGGCTAAGCTACGAGCAAAACACTAGTACATTAACTGTTGTGTTGGCTGAACTGTCTTGGATCTGGTTTACACGACGTTGCGAAAAATGTTGGATACCACCTTCTTTCCTGCAGGCAGGATTCCACTACTGCACTATATATATGGCAACCAGAGACTAATTTAAGAAGAAAATTAAGATGAATTTAAGAAGAAAAATAAAGGCAATGCTGTATTGAATAAGTCAGTTTCTGTCTCAAGGAGTTTCCAAAAAGATAGGACATTCAGTAAAAAAAATTGAGAGAGAAGATTAAGCAGCACAGCTCTGCAGAAATAGATGGATCCTATATGCCTCACAGCAGACACAGAGTACACGGTGGATTCCATTCATACTTTTAGAAGAGTATGAGATCCTTGCACAGCCAAAAATTTGAACAGACTTTGTGCAGAATTTCTGCTGTTGGTTCCTCACAAACTGTACTTGCATTTCTGCAAAATCCTGTAAAAAGGATCCACACCAACAGTGCAGTTCTTCTCAAAATTCTTTAATAAGAATTCAATAATCATCAAAATAGAGGTGAGAGGAAGAACCAACTTGGTAACAAAGTCTGAGTCTCCAAAAGTTTACTATAAACAGTGAGAAAAATGAAGCCATTAACAAAAGCATCCTACCCATATCCTATAAATTAATTAAACTATGCTTGTCATAGAATGAATATCGTAAGGTATTGTGATAAATATGCAAGGTAAACCCAAAGCTCTGTTAATATAAGGAAAGACTACCTACATTCTTCAAATCTGAGGGAATAAGTCAAAACTAACCATAATGTCCTTTAACAGACATAAAACCCCAGAACATTAATACACACTGAAGAATGCAAAAGGCTGACCACCTCCTTTCTTCCTACAAAATTGCAGGAGTCATCTTAGCACACACCCACCCCCCCTGCACTTTCTGCTGGCAGAACAATCAAAAGTTCTGTCTAAAACTTAGGACACTTAATTAAGCCTCAGGAGATCTGGATGCCAGGTTTCTTTCTTACATTGGTCTCACTACGCAGAGGGAAGAGGAACAATACAACAAATTTGTCAATAAGTACAGGTGAGGTGCTGGTACTTGGCACTTTCTGGAAACATTCCAGACCATTCACTATGGTCTGTTTTCTTATTTTTCATACTGTTCTATCTCATGTACCTCACATGACACAGACACAGGCCCCACTCCCCATGATTCAAGGCCTCACTGAATAAAAGTGATCTGCTGATCACACCTGGAGGGAACAATGAGCGCTTGCCGAAATGAGGCATGTGAGCTCCTGGGGATACAAGGACACAGTACAAAGGATGTTTGCTACTGAGATGAGCCTAGGACTTTGATTTTTGATACCCATTTACTGACTGTAAGTGTGTAAACCAGACTCGGAGATCTGATAGACTGGCAAAATAGCTAGTTTAACGTACAGCCATATTTGATAATACATGAGACCATTTCAGACTGAAAATTACTTCCAAAATCTTCTTCCAATGTCAGAAGCCGTCGAGTTTCACAGCACAAAGTATAGTCTTGGAGAACAGGGCTTAGGGGAGACAGGAAGGATTGCCAAATGGCTTCCTACCAGGATGCCTACACGAAGAGGCACCTACCGGCGCAGTCCACATCCTAGTTCAGCGGCAGTGCTAAAAGTGGCTAACATCACATAATCAGACATAGACATGACTGAGTGGACCAGATCAAAGAAAAATGATTACGATTAAACAAAACATGGGGAAATTCAAAGGAAGTACTTAATTGTGAAGCATTTCCTGAACTTCTTGCATACACTTATTTTAACTATTAAGTAGATAAAAAAACTACAACACTTGACCTTTGCTAAAGGTCTGAGCTAACAAATTTGAGTTTGGTGGCGTTTCAATAACTGACTATGCACCAGAAGAGCTTTCCCGGCTCCTCATCAAAACTTTCTAATAGCCCACATGCCCTCTGCCAAGCACCATAGCCACTGCCAGAAGAGATACATCCCTGTATCTCCTAAGAGCAACACAGACCAGAAAACAGGCAACCCTGCAAACTGAAGCATATGCATCCGAGTTCATGAAATAGGGCTTCCAGAAAAGGTTCAGACATAACTGCTTATTTTAATTTTAAAACACTACTTAAAATGCAGCTTACTAAACTCCTGTCTTAGGACTAATGATATTTCTACCCTGCAAAATGATAACTCAGCTATCCCAAAAGGTTTGGTATAGTGACGACAATGTGTTTTATATTGGCCAAGTTGATTTCTGTGTTTAGATATGCATGAAAATCTCAGGTGTGTACTATAAGCTTGGATTATAACCAGCTGCTTTTTATCCTTGGAGCAGCGCTCTCATATTTCTTTACTCTTTTCCGTCTGACAACTTATGGTTGAAAATGTTCTATTTTCCTTGTTCAGGCAATTGATCTTACATTCAAAGACCTCACACTGGTGGCTTCAAGCATGCTGGAGAAATTAGGCTTCATTTTCTTTAGTCTCATCCCTCAGTACAGACAAACTCTCCAGCTGCACCTTCTCCTTTCACAGGAATGCTAGACGTAATGCTTATTAGAAAACACTAGTAGCTAACAGAAAATACTAATAGCTAGGGCCTGAGGCACAATAATTTGCTCACAAATGTGAATGGTAACAGATCTGTGATAGTGAACTACATTAGTGAGAGACCAAGGTAATTCTAAAAGCTAGCACTGATTTTTAGGTTGTTTTTCATTTTTTCCCCCTACCTAATTCTAGTATAACACCTGCTTTTTTCTTTCTTCATGTCTTTCCTTTACAACAAGAAATTTGTACATCTGTATACATGCATGGTACTTTCCAGAAACATTTGGACATATTTCACTCATCACGAACAGAACAATTTTTCATACAGATTTGAACAGATGAGACTGACTGAAAAGTTGGGCCTGAACATTTGCCATGTTGTTGGCAGTTAATCATTACATTTCCTCATCCTCCACTTCAAACGAGTTGGAATCAGATCTCTGGTATGATGTGGGGGAACTGTACGTTTTCTAGTACTGCCTTAATCTACAAGAGTTCATTCTGAACACAGAAAAATGCGTATTTATCCCTTCAAAATACTCAGAAGTGAATGCAACAGACAGAGCTACAGGAATAGCTACTGCTGCAGGACTGGACTACTGCAAACTCTCACGTTTGATGGAATGACTGTGAAACCCACCTGCAAATACGGTTGGTAAAGAGCAGCAGCACTTGTAGCAGTCTCTTTGCTGAGTTGCACAGACCAAAGTGAGCGCATAATGTAGTCTGCACTGGCTGGCGTATCCTATTCCAAGTTTATTGCAACATCCTGATCCTTATCTTCAAAGCAATAATTAAGTACAATTGAAAATAAACTCCATTCATGCAACAGTGCCATTACAGATTCTGAGTGAAGGATGGAGGGAAGCTCCGCACCAACTTCGGTGAGCGTTGGCTCAAGCCCTTGAGAGGCAGGAAGTAAGAAGGTTCCTATAAACCCAGGATTTTGTTTCTCCCTCACACAACCATTTCCATAACAATAGTTCAATGGCCAAATGCATAGCGGATTAAATTTAGGAGCCAGCTACTAAGCTGACATGAATGTTCACAGTTTCACTGAACTCAAAGCAGTTGTACCTGTTCACCACAGCTTAAGGTCTCAAGTGCAGGGCAGCCCATGGGTGAGACCACACTGATTTTAGGGCCAGAGGGGAGATCTCAGCTTTGCTCTGAACCCTTCCAGGAAGCAAAGGAGCCTGAAAACCTGAAAGACTGACACCTAACTCACATTTCTACCTGGGCCAGACCTGAAAACAGAACAAAACCACAGGCTTATCAAAGTTGTGGCTTTGTGAGAGATGTGAGTTTTGGCTGGTGAGAGATGGTGCAATCTATGTAGCTTGAGCATTAGCTGTATGTGAAATTAATCACAGTAGGTCCCCAAACTGTGTAATTTTTCCTGAATGCTCAATCCGTTTAGCAGGCCAGCTTTTCTAGATCACCTTCCAAATACATTAAGAATAAAGTGCAGAATAATGCTACAACGCAACCTCCTGCTCACAAAGATCAGGCATATTCCTATGTATATTCATTCTCATCGTCCAGGCAATGTTAAGTCAGAATAGGCCATTCATACACACAATGATCTTCAAAATATATCACCAGAAAAGTTAATACATCCTATTTCCAAGACCCTCAGAACGGGAGAGTATACTATCCAGTTTTGCTGGTGATTTAGTTTAGCATGTTTTGGGCTTCAGTACTACTGATGCTACTATTTTTAGTGCTATTCATACCTGTTAAGCCCCTTACATTTTCTCCATAACTATAAACCACTTATCAGTATATATTTGCAGACCAGTTTAATATCCACTTGCATAAGATTTAGTGAGAAATTTCCTGAGGAAAAGAAAAGCACAAATTCAAGTTATATGGTATTCTCTGCTCTGCTTATGACTTCAGTTGAGCATGTGCATAACTGACTTGTGAAACGGAGACTGATTTAATCAAGTTCTTAAACTGAGTATTTACCTCTACATACCTTAAATGATTAATGATTCACTTGAAAAAACAATTTTAGTGCTTTTTGTGACTAACAATATTATTTCTCCCAGAATTCTCACGAAACGACTTACCAACCATGTGCGTGTTTTAACATGTCACTGGCACCGTGCAGGAAAAGCAGCCCTACTGGACTTTCCTTTTGAAATCAACAAAATCACCCACTACAACTACCTTCTGTTGCGGGTTTTTCCTTCTTTTGGATTGAATTACATTTAAAACATTCAAAAAGTCATTACTTCAATACCAAGGGAAGCAAAATATTCACACAAGGCACAGAGAACAACTTGCTAGTTAAAATTTGTATTTAAACTTGCAATCTAGGACCCAGACAGAAGCAAAGTAGAAAAAAAAATTAAAACAAGATGTGAGATAGGAATCTTTAATCAACCTCGTTGTATCAGCCTGGGCCCAGCATTCCACCCAGTCTTCTGAGGTTACCCAGCACTACTTTGAAAACGGATTACTTTCCACTGAAAACAATGCCAAAAAGGGGCTTTAGCTCCGCTGGGGGAAATTAGAACAGCCTGGATCATCAAATTGGAAAAAATAACCATTATCAGTAGCAGTCAGAAATGGGGGGAAAGAAAAGGTGAAACCAGACTCAGGTTTTGGACCACTTAATGCCTTAGACATGCCTTTGAAGATCGAGGTGGAGTGGCAAAAGCCTGTGGGTTTGTGATGCAAAAGAACGTTTGCTTCTCTAGTGGACGATATAAACACCTGGGGTTTTTCCAAGATGTTTGGTTCAGAAATGTACTTTTTGTAAACAGTCAGTAGCTAGTCATGGAGAGAGCAAGGCACCGATGCAGTATTGTACGCTTTCTATGACCAGGTCAGAAGGAATACCAATGCATATGAAAGATAATATATATTACCTCATACATGCTAACAGATGAAAAATACATTATAAGGACTTAACATATTAAGTTGGTGTCCCTTGTTTTGGGTAAGAGAACTGTTCCAACAGTCCTCGCCATCACCATCAAACCGAGACTTTACCTGCAGGTGATCCACCATAGAGCTCCACAAGGCTCTAGGGTGACAGCTGCTGGCATGAACAAATGCCTCAGGTCCCTTTACAAGCAGGCTAAATACAACCTGCAATACGATGTAAAAACTTAATTCCAACTTCAGCAGCAGCAGCAACATAGAGCTGGCAGAAACACCGAGAAAGTGGTGAAATATCATTTCCTAGATGCTGCAAGGTTGAATCAAGGTTTGTGTTATGGCACATGGTCAGTTAAGGCAAAATCCTTGATAGGTTAGTTTACCCACTTTAAAAAAAAAGTAAAAATTAAGGAGCAAAAATTCTGAAAGCACTGTTAACTAACATTCATTGACTCTTAGGTTTGTCTTTTAAAAAGCAAACCATCTCGCATGAATGTTCCATGCTGCAATGAATGCTAAAAGAAAACTTGGTTGACAGGTATATTTCCTATTTACGTAACTTCTAGCTTATATAAGGTGGTCAGAGCCTTGGCCCCGCTATAGCCCTCTTTTACACTCCTACAGCAGTACACTGCTGACCTCAGTTATGTATTAAAGTTCCCTGGAAGCCAACAGCGTGTAACCATACACCTATAATTAAGTACATACTTGAGCGTGGGAAAGACTGATGAATTGCTGCCTATATAGCTAATGATGAAATAGTAGTAATGTACATTTAAATTGGGATTATGCTGTAAATGTTTCATGCCAGGGATCTATTAGCCACCGATGATTGGAAACCGGTCTACAGCCAGCCTGTGACAGGCCACTGGCACACACTGGCGTGGTCACACATGGTTGGATGTATCTTGCAAAGGACCAGCAGTGGCCCTAAGAGCCTGGGATTTGCTGATAATGCTCTTCTCTTTAAATAACATGGCAGAAGAACGGTACTGCTAACTTCAAATTTCCAGTCTAACACCTATATAATACCAATTTGAAACAGGAGGCTCTTTCTCCCCACTAATGAATGAGTCATCTAAGATTAACTCTCTTCCTGCTTGTCAGCTCCTCACCCTGACACCACTGGTGCCTCTTACCCAGTGTAAGGGCAGCAGCACTAGTGCAGTCACGCTGCTGGAATTTTAATCACCTTCCCAGTAACTTTGTCCAGAGCAAATTTAGACCACAGCGCTAAAATTATCAGCAACTTCTGATAATCCATCTATATAAGCATCTATTGATGCTTAGAGGGGTAAAACCTCAGCAGAACTAGCAATAGTAAGGAATATAATGACAACAATCTAGACAAGCTTTCAGTAAATTGCTTATAGGCCTTCTTTCTCACTAATTTCAAATTTTATTTCCCGCCCCCTTCCCCTATCCCCATACAGAAGTATTGCTGCGTGCCTGAAGTGAACTTGGACCTGGGTGCCAAAATTATAGCTGTTGCAGTGCTGAGTGTGACAGACCTGCAGTGGACAAGCACATGCAATAATGCACTACTCAAAGGGAGCAAGGGCCACAAAGCCAGCAGCCCTACACAAATAGAGCAGAGCAAGTAACAAGGGTCAAAACCCTTACAGAATTTGACCAAAAAAAATCAGTGGAAAAGATTCAACCACCTCCACTGCTGAGTATATTAAAACCGGTCAGAGCTTTTGAGAAGGCAAGAAACCATGTGTCGCAGCTGTGACAGCTGAATGGCTGTATTCCTCCTGCATCCTATTAGACGGATTTGTCCCAAGACTTAATTGGCAATTTCGCTATTCCTTTTTTGTTCAGCAGTGTTAACATATTTTTTGCTGCCTTTGCTGCGGAAAAGGCACCAGCATAGCAGGGCTGCAAAGTAGACTGTAGGTGCATTGCAAATTCCAGGGGTTCATTTTTCACAGAAAGTCAAAACCACCTTTAATTGCATAAAGCAGCTGTCCCACCACACTCTGACAGTAAGCCTGCCATACCTTTGGTTAACTTCTGGCACACAGACAGGGACTTAGATCTCTTCCAAGACAGTCAAAGAATAATGAAAAAGCAACTTTGATGCTACCTGAAACCAAACTATTCAAAGCACATTGCCTGCATTCCTCAGCTGCAGGCACTGAGCCAGGACATGGAGATAATCATTCCGGCTGGCGATGGGGGAGGGAGAAAGGAGCTTAAGGACCCGAGAGCTGAAGTACTCTGGTCAAGAAAATCTAGACAGAATTTAATCTGCAAGGTAGCAATACAGTCGTGTTTCTCCCCCATCCCACTCCCATGAGGTGCATTAGAGAATTAAAATAATCACGGACATGGCAATATTTTTTTTTTCCTTTTTTTGCTTTTCTCTTTTATCTGATCCATAGAAAATGAGGATCCATACCAAGCAAACCA
>NW_009223390.1:87247-104138 GCF_000690835.1 Fulmarus glacialis | reverse complement strand
CGCTCTTCCAACCGTGGCTAACATTCCCTGTTTCAAGAGGGCAAACTGCCCAGCATAACGCCCAGCCCACAGTGGAACGTTTTACATGGGGGAAAAGTTTCTCCTCATCTTTTCCCAATCAAGAACCACGGCCTGCAAGCCTGAGATTTGATAACCATAATTATCTCACTTTTACGTATCTACCAATATAGGTACGTCAACCCAAGATAAATCAGTTCTTTCAGTACTGCAGCATCTGTTCTTTGACTTGAAAATCTGCTGCAGCAGTGACATTTGCACATTGTAGAAAAAATTCTGTAGTGGTTAAAAAAGGCCCCTGGGACACTGAGCTCTTTTTCTCCATCAGGGGAAAGAGGGAAAGCAGCAGCACCTCTATGTCACTACAGTATCCAACAGCAACTTTCTGCGATTCAGCCACTTGAGGAAAAGTTCCTGGAAATTTCGTAGTAATTCTAACTATGGATTCAACTCCACCATTATGGCAACTTTGAAGTTGTTAACAATAGCTAATATGGCCTGTTCCAGCTATTGTGTCATACAGATCTATCGCAAGCAGGTCTACATGGCAAAAGCAGCAGCAGTCCCTGCAGGCCTTAATAAACTTCCTGAAGTTGGAGAGCCAACAGACTGGAGAATGGTGTATTTTTGGCCTTACCTACCCTACGGCCCTTCAGGATGGCATGCCAGCAGAATCTGTGTTCTGCTTCCTTTTCAACTTTCTGCAAAGATGGCCTTAAAAGTGGGTTGTGCACTATATAAATCACCACTCCACGGGAGAATACCAACCCAAATGGGCATATATTCTGGCCTTCAGCTTTTGCCTCCTTATATGTAGGGACCAACAAAGAATCCCCTATAGGCAGGTACCAGACTTTGTCTTCTAGGGCTCTTCAGGGGCAAGATGACTTGACATTAGGAAGCATTTCTTTACAGAGAGGGTGGTCAAACACTGGAACAGGCTTCCTAGAGAGGTGGTCGATGCTCCACCCCTGTCAGTGTTTGGACAACGCCCGTAATAACACACTTTAACTTTTGGTGAGCCCTGAAGCAGTTGGGCAATTGGACTAGATGATCATTGTAGATCCCTCCCAACTGAACTATCCTATTCTATTCTATCCTATTCTAAGAATTGTCCTCCCCCAGTGCTCAGCAAAGTTGAGCAGTGTAGAATGGTGAAACTGTAGAAAAGGATTTACATTCGTAGAATGGAAAGGCAGAACAAAACACCCCAAAAAGTGGTTCCAAAGAATGTCTTCGGAACTGCAACTGCAAGACTGAAAAATCTGCTCTATGGTCAACTGCAATGGCAGCACAGACAGTAAAAAGGGCATCTTTGGTATCTCTGCTTTTAAGAGCAGAGTATGTGCCAACAGCACAAAAGAGTATAAAAACAGTAGAAAAGAAAGAACAGCTCAGTGTGCTCTGGTTTCCATGCAGAGTGTTATGTACTCATTTAGAACCTAACACGCAGTCTGTTCATACCCTAAATGCATACGTAACACAAATAAAATGCATTTAAAGAACACCAAAACCATATAAAACAAGAATTTCGGAGAGTGTCTTACCTTTGACCCAATAAGTGTGTACAGCCATTGGATGGTTTCATTATGATTTATTACTCCGTTCATGCCATCGACATAGAGCATAATCTGGCCCAAAGCTATTGTAAAGAAAAGAGATAAAATATAATCAGACCTGGTGAATACTTTTTATAATCCTAAGCACTGCTGGCAATTTTCTATAAGCAGGGTTTTCCAGAGACGTGGGGAGCTCAACTAACGAAAGATATATTGGGCAAGATTATGCTGGACAAAATCCTGGGCAACTGCAGTAACTTTACTGACTTCATCTGGATGATACAAGTGCAAATTTCATCTAGGGACAAGCACAGGCACTTGTTCCTTCCTAAAAGATGCCACATTTTATTGCCCCAAAATCTGCAAACAGTTTTCTACACACTGCTTACTGTCACAACGGTTCCATCAGCTACAATGCTTTACATCTTGTGAGCCAAGACTTTTACCATTTGTTTCAGCACCATATAATGTTTGGAATTAATATATTTGGATCACGTTGACTGTTTCAGTGAATTCCAATAATATGAAATTAAAGCAAGGCAATTAACACCAATAAGGACAGCAAATATTCCATTGCACAGCGCTCTCTTGCAAATGAGTTTTGCATTTTAGTGAGACAATACAACAAACAAAGCATTGTTAACACAGGAGCATCTTTATTCATTTATTCTAAAGCATTTACAACAACATTTCAAAACATGCTAGTAAAATATTTCCTAACAGTAATTCCATAGTTTGCAATCCTGATAATATGAGACTTTCTAGAGACAACAGCTATTAATCTTTTCTGACTGATAAGGACAGACATTTTTTGTAAAGATTATGAAAAGTGGATTAGCAAAATTCATCTATCATCTTCAAAAGTTTCCACTGTTAGATCTTCTGCTTTATAGCAGGAGATCAAAGTACAGTGGGATGAAAAAGAAATCACTGATGTAACACCTTTCAGCACAGCCTGTTGGCATAACAACTCAATTATCTAACGCACAACCTGACGAGCCCCTAGTACACCGCTTTATGGGGGAAAAAAGGAAAAAACCCACAGGGTGAGGAAAATTACGACATTATTAATCTTCCAAACACATTCCGAATGTTTGCTAACTGTTGCACAGGTTGTGCACAGTGCAGCATCATTTTCCTTGAGGGCAGATTTTCAAAGACATGAATGTTAGGCAAGCACTTAAGTATAAGTACCCCTATAGCTAAGCAGCTAACTTTCATTTTTACATTGTCTCCTCCTTTTTCCTTTGCTCTAGTTGGTCGACTTACAGTTAAAAAAACTTGAGGTACTAATTTTAGGTACTTATATTCCTTACCTAAACTGTTACACCAAGATAGAAGCAAAGTCACCCCACACGGTCAATGAAGATGGAGAAAAAGCAAGCAAGAGGGCTACGGCAAGGAGATAGATAACTCATATCTTAGGCAGGCTGCATTGCCGCTGGGGTATGCTCATCTCCCTTTGCTCCTCCTCTCCGGGAAGCAATCATTCACCATCCTCTGAAGGCACATATCTCAGGTGAATAACATTAGGTGGGAGGGACACAGGCCCAAGTGTTGAAGTAAAATAAAAGATGTAAGTCAGTCAGTGAAAAGAGATAAGAATTGTACTGACTGAATAAATGGCTGCTTTGTAGCATTTCCTTGCAGGTAAAGGAAAGAGGAGAACACTGCTATCCCAGCGGTAATCGAAGTTCTTAATTCTTGTTTTTACTTCCTTTCAATGCTAAAAAGATTTGGCCCTTGATCAGGATGAGATCCAGTCATGATAAGGTCACCAACCCCCCTTTTTTTTTTCTTGCAAATTCTTTGGTTGGGGGTGAAGAGATTTAATTTGAATTTGAAACAAATGTGAAACAAATTTTACTCTTGGCGCATGCTTTCCAAATTAATATAGAAATCAAAGACAGCAAGAAGTCTGCTTTTAAAGGGAAAACATGCACACAATACAAAATTACTCCACTGCTTATACTTAAGACCAGTTAGACTGGATGCGTAAGTGAGACCTGGGATGCATTACTCTTCAGCCTCTTAGACGTGACTCTTCATAACAACAATCGGTTAAGGCAAATTAGCAGACCTTAGAAAGACGCCACAAAAAAGTTTTAGGGATTCCTGACAATTTTCATCTGCTACACTAATCTTGCCCCCCCAAACCCTCCCATCACCTTTTTTTGTCATTATCAGTGCTATCCCAAGTATACGATACTATCTGTATCTTTCCAGCAACAGAATGGGTCTTTTGGATATAGGTGAAAAATTAGTAAAACATGAAAAAAACACTACTGCTGCCACTTGAACAAGTGGCCAGTAAGTTTCACAGGACAAAGAACGCCATGAAATGGCTGAGACGAAAGAGAGGTTTGCTATGGAGTCATGCTATAAAAGTCACTACTCCAGTAATTATCTGCCACACATCAAGTTATCAGCGGCTGACAGACCTTGGCGTGGAGCTTCATATCGCTATTTCCTGTCTTCAGGGGTCGAAAAATGAAAGCAAGTGTAAGAGGCAGGGTTGAGCAGAAATCAGCTTTCATTATGAGGAAGAGCAAGTTAGGGAGAATCTACGTGTACTTTGTACAAAGCCGATGCCTTATAAATTCTTAGGAAAAGAAGTCCACAAGAAAAGTTAAAAAAAGGAGAAAGTTGGGTTTTATACCATGAAGAAGGAAAGGCAACACCTAGCAACCACACAACACGATAGCAAAATGGAAGAGACCACAAAAATGCAAGTGTAGGAGCAGGCTGGTGGGCTGGAGGTTCTTGGGCTCTCCCGGGGCTCAGGTCTGGCTGAGTGGGGCACACCAGTTTTGCACTAGAAAGAGACAGACTGGCCACAGAGCACTCTGCACCGTTTTATATTCTTTGCAGCTTTTCTACCCAACTGATAGCCTACCTCCCCGGCCCATGACCGTAGTCTGCTGAAACGCCTGCAGCTACAGTGCAAACTCCATGTGCTCACCACCTCGCACAAGCGTGTCTGCATGCACACGTACCCACCAGCAACACGCAGGTCCTCGCCAAGAAAGGGCACGCTAATTTGCAAGGCAATCTGAGGTTGTTCAGAAGGCCAATCTAGTCCAAAATCATTTAAGTTCGCGTTTGTACGTGCCTTCAACCAAACTCCTTTTTTTTTCACTGAAAAATGAGGAGGCTATTTAATCCATTTAATCCCATCTCTCAGCTAACTGGAATTCTTTTTGGAAGTATATCAACAACCTACTTGCATTAGGAAAGCTTGCTATTGTGCAACAGGGGGCTAGGAGAGGGGGGTTTAAATGCGGAGCAGACTTAATTTGGAATTTCTTTGTTCCCATTACCCTTGTCAAACCCTTAATCTTATGTGAAAGTAGTGTGCGACTTTACCATAGCTATTTTCAAGTGGAAAATTGCAGGATTTCTTAGGAAAGGCTTAGGCTAGAAAAGGACAGACCGGCCAGAAACTTCATAGATTTATGTGAAATAAGAGGTTTAAGAAAGCCTCTAAGAACTTGCCAGTATTGGCACTGATACTCTCCTGGGATCTTTCCTATATAAAATTAACAGGACCAAAGGGGAAAAACTCTAGCCCAAAACATCATCATGATGAACATCACTATAAGTAAAACTCTATTCTTCCCACCCAGAATGCCAGAAGTTTCAAAGCTGTTTCCTGCCCACACACCTGCTTCTCTGATCTGCCCTTGCTGCTTCATATTTTACCACAAGACTAACTTAGAGAAAACAGCAGCACTGAATGAGCAGAAACCCTATTTTCTTACCGTTTCCTGTGAGTCAAAACTCCATTCATCATGTCAAGAGTTATGGCAGGGATGCATCTTATGATTGCATTTGTTTCCATCAGAATAAGCAAACGTACAGGGTGAAGTGGGCCAAAGCCAGGCCTTGTCACAGCAGGCTTCAGCTCCCAAGGAAGCTTCTGGCCCAAGTTCATCAGGCACTTCATAACCAGCAGCCGTGGTGCACGTGACAACAACAGGCAAGCGTGAATGACATACAGAACTGTGATGAAAGTAACGGGGAAGAACCGGCTGCTAAAAGCCAACTTCCTCATTGCTAGTTAAAATCTTATCATCATCATTTAATGAGAAATTAAGGGTCTGTGTGATTGCCTTCATTCCATTGGGAAAGAGATTACTAGCTTAGGTGTGCTATCCTGGGCAACCGAAAAGGCATACTCCATCAAAGTAAACGTCCCGATCAAGAACAAAATTTCAGTATCTGCCTAGTGAGGCATCCCAGGAGAGAGATAATACAGTTACCTATTATTCTATTATGAAGCACTAGATGATTGTTCTGAAGAAAAAAAAAGCCTACCTCAAAATTTCTTTCTCTGTGTTTCCTCCCTGGAGAGAGGCAAGAGCTCAGCTGTGAAGTGAGACTGCCCTGAACACAGAATCTCAGCTCAGATCAGCCCCGACACGCTGGATCTCAGGAGCTTCTACTTTTGCTTGTAGCACATTCCCACAGAGGATGCTTGCACACGCACCCTCGGGGAAGAGCTTGTCGTCTCCATAATATCCAAGGATATTGGATAGTGTTTTCCCTCATGAGAAATCATTATTAAATACAACTTTTGTACCATTCAGCTACTTGACAATTAACAAAATCGCAGCAGAGCTCCTTGCTTCTAAGAGGTGACATCAGATAAAAGAGACAACCTGGCCTCTCCACTGCTTCTGAAAATGATCTTACAAAACAGCACTGTGCCAAACCTTATGACTCACGCTCACTACAGAGGGTGAGAACCAGCTAAAATTTTTAGGATCTTTCTTTTTTTCCCCACTGTTACTATTAGTATGACTGCTGTTTATACACCTATTCCCATTTCTTTACTCCTGACAAAGATATCTGTAATGTCATCTAGGAAGACAAAACCAATCTTATTCCTGGCCACAAATGCATGAATATTTTATTTCTTATCAAAGTTTCTTTAAATCCCAACTCTTTGCTTAATCCTTTCTTTTAATCCCCTGTTCGTTTGTTCTTTCCATTACCACGCACATCATGGATGAAACACGCTAAGAAATTAATTTTCAGAACTCCCATACTAACCATATACTGAACTTGTATTAACTGTGTTAACCAAGAACTGAACTTTCTCACAAAAAAAAATCACAGAATTAACGTTATAAGCTGAAACTGCAAAGACGGTAAATATATTCTGTTGCTAAAGTAAATGTGAAGTTTTTATGCTAGCTGACACTATTTAAAGTCTAGCTTTTAGTCTTATGCAGTATTTTAGTAGCTCAAAAGTACATGGAAACTTCTGCAAGTTAGTGTCAGACCTAAAGTATTATTCAAAATTAAGATTTATGCAGAAGGGTTTATAGATTAAACTTAATCTTCCGTTTTTTTCCCCATCTACTTTAATGGCAGAATATACAAAGATACAATAAAAGTCATCTGTTTTTAATACTGAAAATGAGTGACAAAGGTGACAACCAGAATTTTTCCCTGGATTACAGGCTCAAGGGAAGCTGCCGTCCAGAGGTCACCCCCAGGCAAAGCCAAACAAAACAGAAGGGCTGGACACACCAGACTCTGTGCAATCAATACAGCTCTCTGCAGTGCGCTCGGGCCCTGCAATGTACATTGCTGGCTGTGGTTATAACCGAGTGGGTGCAACAGCGGCATGCTGTAACTTGCCCTTAAAGCACATCTTATTTAAAAATCAAGGTCAAGCTCATCAAGAAACAAGAATCATAGAATATCTCGAGTTGGAAGGGACCCGTAAGGATCATCGAGTCAATCCTTTCTTTACTTGGCAGCTAAAAATGTGCCTTTGCCGTTATTCTAATTCTAAAGAGACAGCACACGTATTTTGACACCTAGTATTTTAATCAGTCCATTAAAACTCCATGCTTAACACTATGTTCTTAAATGGCACAGCCTAGCAATAGTTTCCACTGTCCACAAAAGCCCACAGGAAATACTGGAGGAGATTTATAACCCTGACATTCCTGGCACAATGGAGGGACCTTTATATCCGTGTTACTGTTATTATTCCGTCCTACCTAATTGTCTGTCTTTAAAAATAACCTTAGTTCTGGTGAACCCCAGGGAGCGCTAGCAAAGAAATGCTCTTTCATTGCTGATTACTACATGAAAATGAAGGGGAACAGGCTGCCAGCTCTGGACTCGGAGCAGAGCTTCAATTGACCAAGAGTCTGGGAAAATGTCTCAAAGTTTTGAAGCCTCGATGACATTTACAGTCATTTGCGCTGCACGTACTCAGATGTGATCCACAAAGAACACAGACAAACATTTTTGGACCTCAGAACCTGATTGTTGGTAACACCTCAGCAATAAAGCAGGCACAGGGACCACAGAGCATTAACAAGTGTAATTACTCACTTTGAAAGCAGGTTGTGACTGTGGTTTGGGGAGAGTAGCAGGTTCTCCCCCTTCTTCTCTGTTTTTAGGGAAAGGTACTTGTGTGGTCAGTGACTCCATAACTCTCTGTTCTGAGGCTCCTTAACTAGAAGGGCTCTTGTTACCATTTCAACCTCACACACATACACACACCTCCTCTCCCTAAAGCCTACTTCCCAATGCTTCTCTGTGTCCCCAAGGTTCAAGTGAAGAGAAACGCAGCCCTTCCCCAAGAGATGGCCAACACATGGCAAGTCTAGGACCGCAGAAACCTCTTACAGAAGAATTTTTTCCTCTTCATGTTTCCTCTGCCACCCTTTTCCTCTGGTGTTTCTCTCTTTAAAAAACAGCACGCAGCAAGGTCAAAGGGCATAAGGCAGCTTTAATTAGCTCAAGTGTTTCAGCAAAAGCTGGTCCTTTATACATACCACGCACACCTGTGGCAGTGCACAAGCCCCACCAAAGCCAAAGGAGCACGTCAGAATTGCACCTCTTCCAACATTTCTTTTGTGATATTTCTTACAATTTACCTGATTGCAGAGAAAGAATAGACTCTCACTTGACTCTCTCAGCAGTTAACCTGCTGAATGCCTTTTTATATGAACTGAAATCTGGCTTACGTATATGCATTATAAAAGCTTTGCACAATTAGTCATAATTGTTTTAATCATTATTTTATGTTGCAGCCCTCACATTTTAAAGGCACTATATTCCAGCATGCTTTACAAGATTAATAATGCTTATCCATGTACAATAAGCTGGGTAAAGCTTATATAGCAAAAGCTAAAAACATTTCCTCATTAAAAAGAAATATGTAATTAAAATACCTTATTAATAAATGAGCAAGTCTACTCCAGCATTAGACCACTATTTTGCAAGCTGACTAAAAGCATGAAAGTATGAAAAAAAAGGAAAGAAAGAAAAAAAGGAAAGAAAGAATTAAGGAAGAAAGGAAGACGGGAGAAGGGAGAAAGGAGAAAGAAGAAAAAAGAAAATAAAAGGTTAACTAGAAGATTTTAAAAGATTACCATTCATCCTCGGTGCTGCATGAAGCAAAACTCCTGTGGAAAAAGAGAATGCGTGGTAGCCCTGAATTAAGATGACATGGTATAACGTATGCATATATAGAGCTGAATTAAGGCAGCTGCTTCTTAACTGAATCAATATAGGCTCTAACACTGAATAATGTTCTTCCAACGTGTGTATGAAGTAACATATTTTCCTTAAAATTTAGATTTCTAGAGTTTAAAAGGATTTTCTGAGGAGACTTCCACATTGTCCCACAGAACTTCATTTCTCAAGGAGCAGGACATGATGGTGAGATTGCCAGAGAGATTTTCTTGTGAGGTGAGGTATTCTGCAAAAGCATCATGCCAGTGCAGGACACTGCCTGTAGAAATACTGAAGAATTAACTCCAATGGGCTTACACCCAACTCCCAGCTATGACTTCTTGCACTGAGTACCGATGCTGCTGCAAAAGAGAAGTAGTTTGGTTTTAGGGCAGAAATTAAGATCCGTTTTTAAGGATTAGGTGACTCTTCTTATCTCCAATAAAATAGTTCACACATCAATTTCAGAGAAGACTCATCTTTAAATGTATTTCAAACTTTTTATGATGGATTTATCATGCTCAGTCATCCAAGCGCTTCACAACAGCAGTAAAATTGAATCAGAGGATCCCAGGTTGGACGGCACCTCTGGAGACTGCCTAGTTCAACCCGCCCTGCTCCAACCAGGGAAATCCAGAGCAGGTTGTTTAGGACTCTGCCCAGTTGGGTGTTGAATATATCTCCAGGTGTGGAAACTGCACAACCTCTCTGGGCAACCTGTGCCAGTGCTCAGTCACCCTCATAGTTTTTTTGTTTTGTTTTTTGAGTCTAAATTGAATTTCCTTTATTTCAGGTAATGCCCATGTCTTGCCTCTTGTCCTTTCATTATGCACCACTGAAGTCTGGCTCTGTTGTCTTCACTCCCTCCAGTTATGTATTTAGTCCCTCCCACAATATTTAAATCGAATTAAACAGAATTTAAACTGAAGATTAATCCATAGTCAAGAAACAATAACTACACTGAGCTAGAAGCCAGAAAATAAAATTTACCTTAAATTTAGGATTAAGGTAGGGAAACTTAGCGAGACTCCCAAGTTAAGAAGCGATACCTTAGCCCTTCTCTTTGGGAGCCAATTGAGTAATTTAGTCTGGCAATGTGCTAGATGTGATGGATTTCAAGGCCATTCCCTCTCCATTAATCATCACGAACGTAAGCCTTCTGTCTGTGTAAACAATACTAATCCTGACTTTGAAAGTACAAAGAGGGAAACACAAACCAACCTTTGCAGAATGGAAAAGACAATTTCTGCAGCTCCCTTTCTTGAACTCCTCAGACACTTATTTACCCTGCACAAAGAAAGGTCCCGCAGGTGCTAGCTGTCTTTTATCAATCATTATCAATTACATACAGCACATCAGTTTGGAATTCCAGCATCTCCTTTACATGCCAAAAAGCTAAGGCTTGAGAATGAACTCAGCATTCGGACTGGAAACGCCGAAGAGTCAGATATGAGTTCAGAAGAAAATGCAATCGAGATTCAGTCTTAGCAAAACCTGCTTATTTTGATTGTCAGACTCTGTGTGCTTTTGCACCTGGGTCAGAGAAAATTCTGAGGGAATACATGAAACCATTTTTTTTTCTATTATATGCCAAAAGGATCTTCGGTGACTGCAATCAGGCACTTTTGCGGTGATTACGGAGAAAAGCACACTGTCTTGGGGTTCCTGCCCTATGTAGAAAGTAAAGAGAATCAAGGGGTAACACAGCCAGGCTGTTTAACAACTAGAGCTAACACTAGAACAGAAAAAGGAATATGGTAGGGTGAAAGTGTTCACATACTGAGCACTTTTAGTCATCAACAGTATTTCTTGTTAGTACAACAGTAAACCTTCCAGGATGAAACCTGTCAGTTTTGAAGTGAACAAATGATACAATTCTCATGGAATGCTTTTTTTTTTCTTTCTGTTTTTCTTGCAAAAAAAGCCACATTTCCTAATATTTACATTTTTCCAAAACAAAAAGGAAGATTCTTGGGAAGCAAAAAGAGGAAACACAAGAATTCCCAGCATTATTGTATAATAAGAGAAATAAAAGAAAAAAAGAGAAATTCCTGTGCCAGTTGAAACTTCAAACATTGCTCTACCCCATAGACCTCAGCACAGTCTTTGTAAAGCACAAATATTGATCAGTGATCTTTTGTTGTCATCTGGTAATGTGTTGTTGCTATCATGAGTGCTAGTATTTCCCAAGATTACAGTTCCTTGTTTTTTAAGCTCAACTTCATTCTCCACGGTGCTATGCTGGGCAGGTAAACAGGGGCCCAGTTTAGCATCCTGAAATAACAGCACTGCAATTGGTAAGGTAGCTAAATACACTTAAACTTGACTTTGGCAGGGAGGCTTACAGAGTGTCAAAACGATTTCAATGGGCATATAGAGTTACTTCTGCTACTCAAAAGCCAAAAGCCAGTCTCCAAAATTCATATATTGTGGCATACGCTCAATAAGCATGGACTTCTAAAAATGATACACACTACATTCCTGAAGAACAGAAAAGCAACGAAAGAAAGATGAATGACAGTCACTGAAAACAGTAATCCTACCGCTGGTGTTTCACATCACTTCCCACGGAGAGTTTTGCAGGAAACAAAGCGTGCTGCCAAAAGTGACACTTCGGTAGCCTTCCGATTTTCAGTAAAAATCAAACACTGCTTATTCTAGCTGGTAGCATAAGGTGTGCTTGGGGAATACCATGGAAGAGCTACGCTGAGAACAAAAAATACAAGTAAATTTCTCCAGCTATATTCTTTCTATATTAAGCTGGTTTTTAATTCCCACATAGTTTCTTCACCTGGCAATGTATTCCAAACTGTGTTCCCTCTTCTCCCAAAACAAGGGACCGCATATGAAAAAGTCTCACAATAGAAGAAGAAACATTATTTTAAGAAACACTACAAGACACCTCAAGCAGGTATCACTTCTAACATTCCTCAATACTTGTTGTTAAAGTGACAACAGCTACAGAATTTTAGACAAGCCTGAAAGTTCCTATGAAGGGATGCATTGGCTTTCTTCATCTCAATAGACAGAAATGCAACAAGTGAACAGACAGCACAGAGGTATTAAGATCATTTTGGGGACACTTGAGTAGTGTTTGAAATGTTAGTGGCAAAAAGGTAAAGAAACTTTGCTTTTTAATTTTTTTTTTTTCAATATAAACTTAAGATTTCTTCAATGTCATCTTGAAACCAACTGATTTAAAGGTCACTGTAGAGTAGCATAGAAAGTCACATTTTTCCTGTCTACCTATATTCCAAACTATGCAAAATCATTGATTTCCTCCCCTGCTCGGGAAGGACTGACTCAAGAGCACCAATCAGTAGGATAAATAAGAATTTACTATGCTTTAAGTTCAGCAACTAAATTAAAATAGTTCTTAAGCGAAGTGGGAAAAGAAAGCATGTCTGTTTAAAGCAAAGACAAGACTGGAAGTCTCACAGTGTCCCAGCCTCCTCACCGTAGTGTGCTGGCCACAAAAGATTCAAATCAAACAGCCTGAAAATAAAAGCTGATTGAATCAAGATCTCTATGTCTTTGTCTATTGAGGGATGCATCCCAACATCAAGTGATTTTACGAGAAAATGCATCTGTCACTTCTTATTCATTGAGCCGCCTTAAAAAATGGTAATTACACCATGACGGATGCCGAAACTGAACTCCTGATATACTTTTCAGATCTTTATTGCTCTTCAGCATGCTCAGCCTGTCTCTAACATTTCGGATAGACTCCACCCTGCAGTAATGTGCATGCCATTAAAGAATTCACTTTCATCTCCTGAATTTATGCTTGTTAGGGCAAATTAATGAAAGACTTTATTCTTTAAGTACTGGCTAAACAAAGCCAAAGTCAGCACTAGAAAGCAAACTGATACAACACTTCATTAAATGTGCTTTTTATTCTTTTTGTTTCAAGTATGTCTGCTGCTATGTGAAATTTAGGGTTATACAGTCTCCTTTCAAATCTCACAGTAAAGAATGTGCTCAAGTCACAAGTTCATATCTCCCATTTGAAGTGGACTTCCCATGAGAAAAAGGTGGAGGGAAGAGACATCATCACAAATCCCTTTAAGTACAGAGCTCACACTCTTCCAAAATATTGATTGAAAATGCTGTTTTGTGTCTCTGCTCATTCATCTCAAATAATGAGCAAAGATTCCTTCCAAATTAACTGTAGTTCTCTTCTAATCCCTCTATGCTTTTTTTTTCCCTTTCAGCACGGCGACAGTGAGAACTCCTTTGAATACTGAATCCCATCTTATTACAGCAATCTTTACAGAGAAACATAGTAAAATCATCTTCATCAGTGTCATGCTCTGTCTGAATTTAGATAGGTGAATAACTAAGCAGAATATACACCAATCCCATTTTTTCCCCCTTCTCAAAACTCTCAGGCAAAGATACATTTACAAAAATTTATTAAATCCTAATTTCTGATGGACAGAAAGACAGTTTACAGAATCTCTGCTTTTTACTTTATTTCCTTACCATATAAAAAAGTGAATAGATAGATTCAGAACAAAAGAAAAATATTTGGGGGTGTAAGCTTCATTTGACCTAAAAATGTGAGGTCTGTCATTGGTGACTAGTTGTCACCTGTGTGGTGGCAGGGAGAGACAATCATGTACTGGCTGAACATGAAGATGAAGGTGGTGGATTTATTCAAGTTTGACGGTCTACATTTCTTATTTACCAGTAACTATGTAAATGAGAAATGCAGTTAAACAATCATTTTAATTCCAAAAACCTTTTTGGGTGATTTTATTCCGTTTTGTTGATATTCTTACAATTCAGTCACCACGGCATTATTGGTAATCCTCGGTATGAATGCAAGCATGTTTCTATGACATTTTTGATCTATGACATTTATTGGTCAGCACCCCATTAGCGGGAATTACATAGGACCGGGATCCCTGCATAACACTAACACTAAAGAAGATGGTGCAGAGGCAATTTGGAGGCAGGGAAGTTTAACGGCTCCTTGTGTTAGACAGTTCGGAGCAAGGTTGCCAAGGTCTGCTCTGTGAGCAATAACCTCAGGCTCCACACGGAAGCAGCTAAATTACTTCCAGATCCAAACCAGTCCTGTAAGTATCACAGACACTTCTGCGCAACGCTCCTTCAGTAAGTGATGTGGACTCAACCCAAACCATCTGTGTATAACCGGCGTAGAAGCCTATGCATCTATGGCATAGTGAGTCCATGATCAAGACAAATCCACCATGGGTAATTAATGGTTTCTGGGTACTTAGAAAGAAGTTAAAAGAACATTAGGCGTACAAAATTCAAGCACTTGAAATTTAAGAAATGACAGAATTAAGATTCCTGTAGAAAACTTCATTCAGCCTACTTTGTGCACAAACTTAACTACGTCAAAATCAATTTCAAGAAACGTTATTTTTGAGCTTTGGAGTACTACATCATTCAAATCAAGTGCTGGAAAATACTGTCTAAAAAGCACTTTCTTAGTGTGTGGTCCTAGGAATTTTTTCATGTAAACCTCCTGTGAAGACAGAATATTTCCTTTCCTGCAGGGCCTTCTATGATGTTCATCAATATACTCAGTACTTCACAGGTCTGAATACATTTTCCGCATAGCACACCAATGAGGTAAAGAAACAATTCTGTTCTGTTCTGCAGAGAAGATGGAGCTTCCACTAGCTCTGGATGTCACATCTGAGACACCTGACAATCTGATTTTTGAGAATACTTTTTGATATAATAGTACTTCAAGTATCCGAAGAAGAGCTGCAACCGAGTTTAGGTTCAGCTCTGTGCAGTATGGCACACCCCAGAAAACAAGAACACGCGTGAACAGGGAACATAATGATACTTTCTTACAAGTTGAGTTGGAATTACTTGCCTAGCAAGTACATTACATACTAATACTAGGGCAGACGTTCAGTTAAAATCTCTCTCCCCCTGTATCAGGAATCCTAAAATGAGTAACACCACCATCCTTTTTCCCCCCCTGAACTTTGAGGACTGGCAGCCTTATTTCCAGGGTTTGGAAAACCTGGGTTTACAAACATTATGTTCCTTTACCTTTTTTTTTTTTTTTTTTTTGAGCTGGTATGCTTGTTTCATTTAAAAAAAAGGGAGGGCGGTGTTAAAAAAATCCCACATCGTGCCCAAGTGGAATGAAACTGCTAGGTTCATTACACTGGTTTTTGCCATTTAACAGAATAAGTATTTCCCCTATTAACTGTTTACACACCCTAAAGCAAACCATCTCTGGTTTATAATAGAAGTCACATTGTCAGAAATTGGTTCGCCAGACATGATTTAAAAAGTTCAGGCCGTTGTTGCAACCATACCTGGAATTTGAAGAAGCAAGAGTTCTTTCAGATGGACAATAATTCGAGTTGATACATCCAGAGGCATTTCGCAGATCAAAGTTTCGATGAGCCTGAGCTACTTCCTACGTTCCACAAAACGCCACCCATCAACTATCACGCGTGGCTGTGTCATCCTCTGATCTATTTTCCATTTTTGGGACAACTCCTCC
Organism: Fulmarus glacialis; assembly: GCF_000690835.1. Lineage (NCBI taxonomy): Eukaryota > Metazoa > Chordata > Aves > Procellariiformes > Procellariidae > Fulmarus > Fulmarus glacialis. The sequence continues at coordinate 88,571 of NW_009223390.1, read as the reverse complement.
TTATCCCTGTTTCCTCAATAGCAGCACTGATAAAATGTCACCAAACTCCAAAACTTTCTCATCACCTTACCGAACTCTTACAGAATGAAGGGCATCCTGCAGCTCTTCGCACCAAACTCTGGCAAGGGAAGATTATGAGATGGGGAGAGACAACAGACCTCTGATCTGCTCCAGACCTCTGTTCCTCCAGGCTGCTGCTCCTACAGCCTCCCAGTTGCCCTGGAAGGGCATCTTTAGCTCCAAGCATCTGTTCAACAAACATCTCACCTTTTTTTGGGGCGGGCATCCTTAAGTCTGGGAGAATGCTGCAAGCAGCAATTGCTAGCCCTTTGATCATCATCGCCATCCAGAACAACTTCTGCTTGTAAAATGAAAGGTTGTCAAACAAAATGGGGTAAATTATTTATTTGTGTCCACATAAAACTAAACTATGAAGTGGGTGTACGCTGTCTTCAGTGGAAAGAGTCCTTGCTCTTCACAAAATTATTACTATAATCTCTAGAGCTGTTAATTTTGTTTCATAGTTGTAACTGGGAATTAATTTTCACTAATTTCATCCTTTCTGATTGCTTAAGGCTTTCACTTTTCGTACAGCACAAATAACGGAAAAGTTAAAAATTAAATAAAATATCTGAGTTGTTTTATTGGTGAAGAAAATAAAGCGAAACGGAAATATACTAATTTTGATTCACTGCTTGATCCAAATAAATTTATGTTAGCACAAAGTGCAAAAGCAACAGAAAATCCTGAAAGCCAGTAATTCACATTTTGCGGTCAAACAGCAGAAAAAATAAATGTAAGCAGTAGTTATCAGTTAAATAAGGACAGCTGCTTGCTACTGTGTAAAAAAATCTCAGAGCTTTACAAAATCAACACTGCAGTACTATAGCTGATTTAAACCTCTGAAAAATTATGTTGCAACCACTGCATGATAAATGTTACTAAATTGTTTTACATCTTTCTGAGAAAGTCTTGAGACACCTAAATACTGCTCTGTGTGAACCTCTGAGAGTTCCATTTCTGCATATTAGCTTGTGAGAAAGCTTCTAACTTGGTTAAGTAAATAAGTTGCCTAAAATGCATACAATCCATGTGACTTTACAAAAAGAAATAAAATATGAAGTGGTGAGAGAAAGAATCAACATTGCTGGTACAAGCATTAAAAAAATAAAGTCTATTCTTTCCCACCTTCCTTAATCGCATTTCAAGTTTAACATACAGAAAGGCTCAGAGCCAGAATGCTTATCCAAACTACATAAATCTCTAGACAAACTCTCCAGACTATACAACCCTGTCCCCACAGAACCTTCCAATTCTTCCTAAT
>NW_009223390.1:84336-87216 GCF_000690835.1 Fulmarus glacialis | reverse complement strand
AAAGGCTAGTAGAAAGCTATCTTTTCCCACCAAATCGTCGATCAATCTTTTCCTACCACATCTTCCCTTAGAAGAATGACTCCCCTTCTTTGCAATGTGTTTATTAAAATGAAACAGGAATGGAAACCAGCTCCCAAACCTGCAATGAACCCTACAGCAACAAGTACCCCACACCGCTGCCGCATCCGCCTCTGAGAAAGACCCAATTAATTCCCTTATTCCCTTCCTGAATTCCTGAGCAGGGTCAGAGGGAGGGAATGGCATTTACCACCATGCAACCTATTTCAGGCAGCTGATCCAGCTTATAATGTAAACATGGTAACACCTTGGGAAGGTCACTCAGAGGAATGGTAGCATTAGCAAAGCAATTAATTTTGGGTTGAACCATATGCATACTGCCCTTTCACTTTACTTTCCTCCCTTCCTTCCCCCACCTTGTAGAAGGAAACACAAGGAGGAGTTTTTACTCGTTCTCTGAACAGAAATTTTCAGAAGGTGAGAGATGGGATTTTCTTGAACACCAAGAATGTCTTCTTTTTTTGGGATGATTTCCAGCATAATATTTTATTTTATTTATCTATTGCCAAAAGAAACACTTTATAGTTTTCTCATTAATCAAAGGGCTTTAAGAACATGCTTGAAGGAAATGATCCAACTAACAAAACAAGCAAAACCTTTCCACGCACTTCACATGCTCCATGAAAAGTGGCCGCTGCATGGAAACAGCACCTGTAGAGCTAACTGTTCAACTTGAGGTGTGTTTACCACCTCCTTAAAAATCCTTATTCATAAATGCACATGGAAAAGTTGCAGATCCTCTACATCTTTCTATCTTCTGACCACTAAAAAGTGAAATTCAAGGAAAAGGGAAAAAAAAAGGAGATGTTTAAAATAATGAGATTCAACGGTCACCTTTCACTTCTTTGAGGGTTTAATTACATGACATTTCATAAAGCTGGAGAGTAAAATGTAAAACAGAGACATAGCGAGGCACCGGAGTCCCAAGTGGATTTCCAAGGTTACACCGAACTTGCCTGCCCTCAGAGCCCTCGACAACTACAAAGCTGAAATCAGATGTTGCTGTATTTACCTCCTCTGTCTTCTTTCATCACCTTTTTTCTTAAATCTAGACTGCCAACTTTAACAAGCCTTCTGTAAACAGCATACACCATACATATTCCTCTTCTGATTTACACGAAGAATATAGAGTTTATAGAATGAAGAACTCAAAGACTAGATATATTTTGTTCTCTGTGAGATGGGCTGTCATGGTGCTTTCCTCTTGCATCTTTTTTACCTTTGTGTTTCCTTGCACAACCAGTCACAAACACTCTGGATCTAGCAAGGCCAGTCAAGACCTATGCAAAGAACTGTGCCTTGCAAATAGGATAATGTTTTCCAAACCCACCTACAATGATGATTAAGCAAAAAAATTTCAGAGAGCTAGAAGATTAGGAAATCTCCAAATGCAGATTAAATGCATTATTGCAGTGTAAATTACTTCTTCCAAGTAATTTCTACAGTCCAGCAATGTTTTTTTTCTCCTTGCATCTTGCAGTAACACATATTTGGTTTTGGGCATGTTTGTGCACATATTTTTGCCTATAATATACATCATGTATACAGATGCGTATCTGCAGATAAACATATCTAACTATATGTATCCGCATTTACACATCCCTCTCTCAAAATTCCAGTCATAAAAAAACATGGCCACTTCATGATAAATGCTTTCATGTGTGTATAATCAGTTTAAAAAGGGATTGCTGTTTATTTGTACAAGATCTTTCAAATCATGTTTTTAAAGCCAGACCTTCACAGTGGTTTCAGAATTCTATTTTTACGACAAAATGCATGCTACAAACAACAGGTGACGTTGCCTTGTTTAGGGTCCAAGATAATGATGTATGCGGAGAGAAAAGTTTATGTTTCACACCACTTTCATCACTGATTCCTACTAGAGTATCATTTCAGTGGCTGCAGAGGGAGATCCCAGAAAGCTCAAGAAGATTTGATTTCTAGACCTAGCCTTTCCTCACCAGTCTAGAAACATTTTCCTCTTTTTTTCTTCCCACTTCAATGAAGTTTATCAAAGTTGTATTTTAAATCACTGTTTAGGACAACCTAATAGTATTCAGTGAAAAAACAATGGTTCTGCTGCTTTCATTTTCAGAGTTTCAATGCAAGGCACCTTTACAGCCTGAATTTAAGAGCAAAAAGTCAATTCAATCAAAGTCACAACTAATGTTGTCCCTCTTAGAAAGTAAACAAAAGGAACTGCCATAAGAAGTTTCTGAAGCCAAATGAAGGAATATGAAAACATGTGAGGAACACCTGTGATTTCTTACTTTAAGTAGGCCTAAATAATGCATTTTACCACACAACTCTTTCTGTAAGCAGGAAGAACACAGTCTGCAATGATCTCATAAGAAGCAGAAGGAATTATATGCATAATCGAAGAGCAGGAAAATCAACGAACAAAAGAGATACTAGAAATCTGAGTATTTCCGCTGGTAATAGGTACATGCATACAGAGAGAGGAGAGACTCTATAGAAGATGATATCCATTTAGGAGTATGTTTGATTCTACTGGCTAAAGTAAACATCTGATTAATGGATTAATCATTATGGAAACAATAGCGAGCAGAAAACTGAAGTAATACACATCATCTCCCTGTTCCTGACTTCTTTTGAGTGACTTACAGAATAGCTATAAAAAGCCATAAAGGTAATGTCAAAAGTGTAAATAATATGAGTCTACTGCTTCCTAATAAGTTGAAGTACCTTCTCGTTAAGTTTTATTTTCAGGAGAGAGAATTATAGTAGCAGAACTATATAGACAACCTAATTTATCTAAATTATAGCAGTCTCTGTTAGTAT